>NW_017309678.1:14617-27867 GCF_000935625.1 Nanorana parkeri | reverse complement strand
CAATGGGGAGAATATCCTCAAAGTGTCCCCGTAGACCCTCCCCCCCCCCGGCAGCCGGGGGTCAGATCAAGCTGCTCAGCGCACCAAGGGTGTACAGGACCCCTCTCCCAAATCCCAAACGAGTGATCACATACAGGTTGTGTCAGCTGAACAGAGAGTGGGGGACCCTTTTCCAGCATGGACCTTTCTTCATGTCTAACCCTAACCCTAAGTTTATTTGCCCGGGTTCTGAATACTGTCTCCTGGACCGCACCACACGTAGGTGGCCCATTCCCCAAGCCCACTAGGCACACACCAGTACATGAATAGGGATATTAACAACACCTAGAGCATGAGGGTGGGTCAGCTGCAGAACCCATTTGTCTGAGCTGGGACCAACAGAGAACAGGACTCCAGTTACCAGTTTCCTTTAGAGTGTCTGTGAATTAAGCGGGGCCCGGTCACATGGACAGGAGGAGCCTGTGGGAGTGGGGGATGAGGTACGTAAAGTACCTCAACCCTCCCTATAACCCAAACACTGTTCCTCCCCAACACTGACCCTCCCTGTAACCCCAACACTGACCCTCCCTGTATCCCCAACACTGACCCTCCCTGTAACCCCAACACTGACCTTCCCTGTAACCCCAACACTGACCCTCACTGTAACCCCAACACTGACCCTCCCTGTAACCCCAACACTGACCCTCCCTGTAACCCCAACACTGACCCTCCCTGTAACCCCGACACTGACCCTCCCTGTAACCCTAACACTGACCCTCACTGTAACCCCAAGATTGACCCTCCCTGTAACCCATACACTGACCCTCCCTGTAACCCCAACACTGACCCTCACTGTAACCCCAACACTAAGACACATATGAATTACTAGACTGTTGGTCTACCTCAGGTTTCGGGTTCTTTCCTTTTTTTTGTAACTAAATAATTACAATTAATAAATGATGAAGAATTCCAGGACCACAATGGGTTAAAGCCCTGATTCCTCTATTTCCGCACTATGGGTTAGCAGATGCAGCTTGCTTTGAGGCTCCATGTACCTAACCCTAAGGAAGGTGTGACAGAGGTGCCTGATAGGGGAAGATTTACTGCCCTGTAAGAACTTCATCTTGAGCTGTTGGGCTCTGTAAACAACATGCTTTTTTACTGCAGGTGGTCGAGAGAAACTGAGAAGACATAAAGCTCCGCCCAGTGGCCGGATGGAAGACTGCATCTAACTCAAGAATCAGCCCTGACCGTGATCAATAAAAGAGGAAATGATATTCAAACCTTCTGTACTTTCCCTTTAAGAATAACGAGACATACAGGAAGTGACGTTTTTAGAAGGTGTTTTTCTCCGTTTAGGAAGTTTTCGTGTCCTCAGGAACCCTTCACAGGCCGTACGTATGAATTATTCCCCGGTCTCTCCCGTCTCCCCTTCCAGGCTCTAGTTGACTATCATGGACTGTTCCAATGAAACCTCTGCAGACAGTTTCACCCTTCTCGGTCTATCGGAGATCCCGTACCTGCAGGTCATCTGTGTCCTTGTGTTGTCGGTGATGTGCGTCATTACGGTATCTGGAAACCTCCTCCTGATTCTGGCGGTGAGGCTCAATCCAGCTTTGCAGACCCCCATGTACTTCTTCCTCAGTCACCTCTCCATTATTGACATCGGCTTCTCCTTCACCATCGTTCCCAAACTCCTGGTCAACACCGTGTCCAAGGACCGGAGCATCTCGCTGTCGGGTTGTGCCCTGCAAATGTTCTTCTCTTTGGCTCTCGGGGGAGCAGAGTGTATTTTACTTGCCGTCATGGCCTACGACCGATTCGCTGCCATCTGCAGGCCGCTGCACTACAACAATATCATGAACAGGAAGTTGTGCCTTTGTTTAGCGTCCGGAGCGTGGAGCCTTTGCTTCATAAACTCCGCCCTTCATGTTGTCCTCACCTTTGACCTGCCCTACTGTCGGTCCCGCCGTGTCAGCCACTACTTCTGTGAGATACCTCCCTTCCTACAACTCTCCTGCGGGGATACCCGGCTCAATGAGGTACTCGTGTATGTTTCAGCAGTCGTCATAGTGATGTGCTCCTTCATGCTGACGCTCATTTCTTACCACCACATTATCTCCACCGTCTTGAAGATCCGTTGCTCGCAAGGAAGACAAAGGGCCTTCTCCACGTGTGGGTCCCACCTGACTGTTGTCACTCTGTACTATGGGACTATTATGTTCATGTACATGAAACCCCCGTCCGCTTATTCACAAACGGACCGGGCCGCGTCCATCCTCTATACAGTGGTGACTCCGATGCTGAATCCTTTTATCTATAGCGTTAGGAATAAGGAAGTTCAAGGGACCGCGAGAAGGATCTTTCTCCGCGTGAAGAGCTGTTGAAATTGCGGCTTTACTAACATAACTTTGAGATCTAGAAAAGGGTTCCTGGCCAGATGGATCCCAAAGTCTAAGTTCATCGCCTATTCCGTCAGATGGTCCTAGGGGGAGGGGCAGAGGGAAGCAGCCTATGGCCAGTCATGGAGCCAGAGTTGTCATGCTTTATAGCCGGGATGGCCAAACTCCGGCCCTCCAGCTGTGGGGTGAAACTACAAATCCCATGTAGCATCTCTCGCCGGGAGTCATGCCTGCGGCTGTGAGAATCTTGCAAAGCCTCATGGGATTCGTAGTTCCACCACACAGCTGGAGGGCCGCAGTTTGGCCATCCCTGCTTTATAGGGTTTTTTTTGCCTTCCTCTGGATCATCTATGGGTAGCTGTGGGCGTAGGGTTCCGTCTATGGAGGTTTTCTATTTATTATTTTCTTCTATTAGTTGAACTTGATGGACTTGTGTCTTTTTCCAGCCTAATTACGAATAATGATATAAACCTTTATGTTGCAGTCATGAGAAAAGCTTGCAGTGTTTGTGGTGTAAAGAAGCACCCCCACCATTCATCTACTGCCAACCCTTATTCACCATGCATACCTACACTTTGTCAGGGAACCAGGGGTGTTACCTCCCCGCAGGGTCAGCAGGCATGGTGTAGGGTACGGGTCTTCCTTCAACCTGGCAGAACCACTGGCGCCCGGGTTGCTGGTGCGCATGTGCAAGTCATGCGATGGGTGCGCATGCGCAATACACTGGCTGCGGCTCGCATCCCCGGAAGGTTAGGCTGGGGGAGGTTGCCAGCCCACACATACCACCTCTCGCCTGCCATTGGCTCTCGGGGAGAGAAGCCTCCTGGTTGCCTCGGCGACAGTGGGCGGACTTACACCCCCCTGGCTATAAAAACCTGGCCAGAGCTCTGGCTTGTTGCTGAGTTATTCCACCTTACGGTGTGATCGCCTAGCTCCCTATCTGTGTACCTTACTTTGCTTCCTGACATCTTATCTGGACCGCCTGTTGCCGACCTTGGACTGCCTTTCGCCCCTGGACCCTCGCTGCCGGCCTCGACTCGGATTGGACTTGACTTCTCTTTTGGATTATCCCTTTTGTACCTCTGCTTTCGGACGCTTCAGGCCATTTCCTGCCAGTGAGTTCCACCCCTATTCTGCCAAGCCATTGGCGATCCTGACACACCTGACACCAGTCCATGTGGCATCAAGAGCAAAAAGGAGACATGCAGTATGTCCCAGTCCTGGTCAGGCAGGAAGTGATTGACATTTGTTGGATAATACAGACTAGGCGAACACACCGATAGGGTCTTAGGGGCTCCTCCCTTTCATCACACTTTGCATTCACTAGAATAGCAGCCCTCTCTCTGAATTTCAGTCTTTATCTAGATTTCCAGCCAGTTTACCTCCTAGATGGGTGTTGACCGAGTATAGTCGGTTCCTCTAACTCCACTCCTCCTGGAGGCCCTTCAGTCTCAGATGTCTTGACCACCATGCGGTTCCTGATGTTCCAACCAATAACTCCTCTGCCCGGAGTCCATGCTACCACCTCTTTGTGTCTCTCTGTCCTACTCACCCCTGTGGACCTCATTCACACATTCAGCTCCTCCATGTCACATGTCACTCCAGTGGGGTCAAAAAGGAGCAGATGGGGAAGAGTATACAGAGCAATTGCCTCCCATCAGGTTTCATCCTCAATTAGACTTCTTCACGTTTCTATTTTTTAAGGGCTCTGAAGAAGTCTACTTAGGACAAAACACAAAGGGTGATACTCAGTGTACATTATGTCCTCCTTCCCCAGCAGTTGGTGACGTATGGTACTGGAGTGCTCCCTGTCACTGCGCTGGCCGGAGGGAGTCCCCCGTCATCCCCTTAATACAACATGTCCCTGCAGGCTGACACCATCTCTCCTGCTCTTCACGTTCCCCCTCACATGCTACCACCAAACTAGGTCTTATTTTCGGGGTAGGTCTTATATTACAGGAATCTTGAAAAATAGTGCTAGGTCTTACTTTCAGGGTAGGTCTTATTTTCGGGGAAACAGGGTATATGCAGACAGTGACTGTTGCCCTCTGGGAAATATATGAATGGTGGAGGACAAGGACTTGGCCACATGGTTTGTCTATTCAGAATGGCGACTTAATTAAGTGAAGTCAGTTGTATAGAAGTTGCATAGCTCCGCCCCCCCCTCACCTGTTATCTGATGCTCACCCTATTGTACTGTGACTGTGTATGTAAATGTCTGATTCCCTGTGTAAGCTGTTATCGGTGTTTGTCATGAGGGGGAGGGGAGGGGGAGGGGGTTGTAGCCCTCCCAGTGTCTCTAAAGTGAATGTCCTTTGTTTAATAAAGGAGTTGCTCTTTCTATGTTGAACCTTCAACATGAGTTTTGCCTCGTGATTGGGGGTTAGGGGCTGGTTACTGCCAATCTGCTGGCTGAGAGTGGGGTTTGGGGGGCAAGAGACGCTCTTTGGCGGAGGTACCCTGTCGGGGTACCTGGGGTCCGTCACAGTGCTTAAGGAGATGATGGAGTCCTCCAGTAGACAATTTGTGTGGAGATATTGTCCCCTTTAATATTTGAGAAAAAATGGGAACACCGCCCAGTTGTTGCTGTCAAATGCTGCCTTGGTTAAGGAGATCTCTTCTTCACCTAAGAAGCTTGTGCCGGGTCTCCTTAGATTAAGCTGAAATCGGCAGAGCTTCCCCGAATGTGAGGGTTCATAGGCGCTGAAAAATACAATTGTGTGATATTTAAGGTATCAAGACACTTATCCATATGCAGCAATCCTTACCCTATTACAATGTGCTTATCATGTACACTATTGCTCTGCAGACATCGTTCTTGGTTTATCAAGGAATACATCTCGACCCCAATCCAGGTAGGCGTCACTGGAGGGAAACCCTCCAGTGACGCCAATGCCTCTGCATCCCTCCATCCACCCATAGGAGCTAATTGAAAGCACCGTATCTCCTTGTGTCTATTAAGTTCAGGTGACTGGATCTCAGGTTCATCTAGTAAGCTTGTGCCTGGCTCGGCCCTTCACTCCACTTACTGGTAAGGACTGTACAGATTGTCCACTAATGCTGCCTAGTGGGTCAAAGGAGGGAGTGCAAGAGGAGGAGGAGGAGTATACAGTGTGTATGTTATAAAGAAACCTGATATGGGATAAGTGCTCAGGTTCCCGTTGGGGATCCACTTCTAATAACAATGATAGTTACTTGGGTCAAAAGAAGGAGTGCAGGAGGCAAAAGAAGGTGGGATTGAGTGTTGACTTCCAAGACTCGAGATTGGCGTGGCCGAGTGCGCCTGATTTCAGGGGTTCCAAAGTGCATTCTTCTAATTTACCAGCAGATATGTTGGGTAGGACTCCACCGGACTGGATATATATTGAATGGATTGTGCCGGCACAGAGTTGTTGGAGAATTTACAAGAATTGTACAGTTACATTGTATCATGTTTGGTCAGCTTTAAATGTTTCTCAAATAATTTACATTTAGATTTTAACAAAGGCAAAACAATAATAATGATGATGATAATAATGATGATGATAATGGCGATGAGGTAATAACGGTTAAAACAAAAATAGTAAAAATACAATTAACTTCATATCAACATTATTTAAGAATGTAAAACAGACAACAAGAGCGGAGAGAGCGTCCTACTGGGAGATACTGAGACTCTCCTTGTCCTTCCTCTCTGAGGGACCAGAATGTGCTTCTTACATCCTATATAAAGAGACGACTCCGATACATGTGATTTCTCTGCATTGAAGGGATTTATTCCACATCTTTACCCATCTGCAATGACAATGTTTTCTGAACGCTAAAAGATGTTGTGAACATCACGGAATTCAATTAAAAAAGCAAAATACTCAAAATCAAACATATGGTAATTTATGAGTGAAAAAAGGATAAAATCTTGTCTTTACTGTGCTCCCGCTCTCTCTCTCTCTCTCTCTCTGTCTCTCTCTCGCCCCTCTCTCTCCCCCTCTCTCCCTCTCTCTCTCTCTTTTTTTTAATGTATAACAATCCAAATTTAAATCAGCCAAAATGGCAAAGTTAAGAATAAGGTGATCAGGGCAATCGGCGGCGCCGTACCTTTCCAAGAGCAATTTGGTAACCAATTGCTGGCCAGAATGAGCAAAACGCGATTTCACTATGGATTCCTCGCAGGCGGAGTGCATTTGGTATGACTCCACCAGTGACAGGAGGCGGGGCTATAGAGGAGGCATCGGCTTATGCGGCTCTGCTCCCTCCGCTGCCGCCTCGCTTCCTCTAGCGCTGGCTTCATTAGCACCGCTGATTCTCTCCTGCAGCTCTTCAAGTTCCCCCTTATGCCACCACCAGCCCTGAGAATGGTCACAACTAGGTCTCATATTTTAGCACTTCCCAAAAAAAGTACTTGGTCTTATTTTCGGGGAAACAGGGTATATACATATTACATTTTTACCTTTCACTTATCAGACATGAACTGAAAGTAATGAACCAAACATCTCCAGGACGGTTCACCCTCCTTGGCCTCTCTAACATCCCGTATCTCCAGGTCATCTTCTTCCTCCTTTTATTATTGGTGTACATAATGACATTGTCTTCAAACCTTCTACTGATCATCGTGGTGAGGATCAACCCCAAGCTACAGACCCCCATGTACTTCTTCCTGAGTAATCTCTCCATCATTGACATCGGCTTCTCTTCCAATGTGGTACCAAGAATTCTAATGAACACTTTGGCCATGGATAGAAGTATCTTGATATTGGAATGTGCAGTACAGATGTACTTCCATTTGGCTTTAGGATCAACAGAGTGTATCATGTTAGCCGTCATGGCCTATGACAGGTTTGCTGCCATCTGTAGACCATTGCACTACAACACCGTCATGAACACGAAGATTTGTGCCGGTTTAGCTGTCGGGTCGTGGAGTGTGTCCTTCATGAACTCTGCCATCCATGTCTTCCTAACTTTCCATCTTGCCCACTGCAAGTCTTACCACGTTCACCACTTCTTCTGTGAGATCCCGATATTCCTTTGCATGTCCTGTCAAGACACTCGGCTGAATGAGATAGCCATGTTTATCGGGGCCGGGTTTATCGTTGTGTGTTCATTCATCTTGACTCTAGTCTCATACGTCCACATCATCCACACCATCCTGAAGATCCGTTCCTCACAGGGAAGACAAAAAACCTTTTCCACATGTGCTTCCCACCTGATCGTGGTGGTTCTCTACTATGGTACACTCATGATTGTGTATATGAGACCCATCTCTACTTACTCTCCTGAAACAGACAAAACTGTGTCCATGCTCTATACAGCTGTGACGCCGATGGTGAACCCCATTATCTACAGCGCTGGAATGAGAATGTCAAAAACGCCATTAAAAGGATACAGGGGAGAGGCCAGGAACCCTAAGGGGAGAGGCCAGGAACCCTAAGGGGAGAGGCCTAGGAACCCTAAGGGGAGAGGCCCAGGAACCCTAAGGGGAGAGCCCTAGGAACCCTAAGGGGAGAGGCCTAGGAACCTTAAGGGGAGAGGCCAGGAACCCTAAGGGGAGAGGCCTAGGAACCCTAAGGGGAGAGGCCAGGAACCCTAAGGGGAGAGGCCAGGAGCTGTCATAGAAGACACTAATTTGTGAAAGACACCGGTATATTTTCCTTTATATACAAGGAGAAGCCACAAATATATATATATTGTAACAAGGACACTCCACTGTAGACCGGAGGTGCAAGTAAAATGCAGTTTTATTAAGGGCAAACACCAAACATCTCATTCCATCCAAAGGGTAGACCTCCCCTGTTGCACAAAACAGTTTCTAGCAGCAACATAAAGGAGAGTCTTTTAGTATCGCTCTGTAGCTTTCCACAGCTCCAAGAAACTCGCACTGCTCACCCCTCATCAGCCCTCACTCTGCTCTCTCAGCAGTGTGTCCCCCAGGTCCTAGGGTCACCGACCTTCCCGACCTCTCCCAGCCTTCCCCTGGCTGACGCACCTGGGTCTGCTGGGGTTCTGTGCCTCCTGCACACACACAACTCTCCCACCCCTCTGAGCACCGGGCTGGCTTCCTAATAAGGCTGCTCTCAGCCACCTGATCAGCACAAGCTGGTCATTGGTAACACCCGGCCCCAGGACTGGAGATCTCATCCCACCCAGAGCTCCGGATCCCGGCTACAATTAGGAAAACCTGGAAGGACCGGAAAAGCCGGGCTCTTCCTTATAACATTGTTTACACTCTGGACCCTCTCAGCCCCTTTGGCTGAGAGTCCTGGGTGCCAATGTTGCCATACTACGCCGCGGCATTGCCATGCTCTGCCAAAATATATATATATATTGGTGAGATGTAAAATGTATATATAGGTATATACAAGGAGTATACAGTGTATATGTTATAAAGAAACCTGATCTGTGATAAGTGCTCAGGTTCCCATTGGGGATCCCCTTCTAATAAAAATGATAGTTACTTGGCTGTCGTGTGGATTTTTTGAATTCTATACTTTCTGAGTCATTGGCATAGAACTAGTATGCAACGAGTGAAACCCTAAGGTACGCACATGTAGCACTGACTCTAGGAGGACCTGCTGGGTTGTTGGGTCCTTCTCACGCCTAACTGGACCCAACAAATCACCGACACACCATCAGTGATAAAGTCTGCTTTATGGAAGCTGGAACAAGCCGTACAAGAGAAGTAATAGGCGTACGGATACAGATGTAGCACTGACTACTACTGAGTGACTACAATCCTAACCCGAACCCTAAGTAGATAGTTGCATTGTTGGGTCCTTCTGCCACTCCCAGTGGTGACTTGCCTTAGCTGGATCCAAAAAAATCACCGACACACCATTAGTGATAAAATCTGCTTTATGGAAGCTGGAACAAGCCGTACAAGAGAAGTAATAGGCGGACAGATACAAATGTTGCACTTACTTCCTAAGGAGATTGTTACATTGTTGGGTCCTTCTCAGTGGTGACCTGTCTTAGGTGGACCCAACAAATCACTGACACACCATTAGTGAGCCCTAAAAGCAATGTACGGGTTGAACAATGAAAAGATGAACACAACATCAATGGCTGGAACAATTATAAATCCGATACAAAGTAAATGATATTCATTGCGTGTGAAACGGCCCGGCCAGATGTACCTAAGGTCAGTGAAAGGGAAAGACATCAACATAGCGGTAATAGATGTAAATATCCTTTTCTCTTAAGATAATACAAATAACAGTACAGCCCATCTGCTGTGTACAGGCCTTGTCTAACCACTAACCAATAGGGCAAAAAACACGTCTTACCCCCATGGTGAGGGCATTTCTAATCTTCAAGTCGTTGGGGGGGGGGGTACTCCCAAAGTATTCTGGGCAGAGTTCTCCCGATGACAGAAAAGTAGTTATAACAGCAACCTGGTGTATTAGTAATACAGTTGAACAAAAGGCCTCTGACCATGAATGATGGGGGGTAGGTCTCCTACAGCAATCCATCCCCTATTGGTCAATCCATTAAGCTGAATGGAGGAGGCTGTACTATCTCCACCACAAGGGAGCAGATGATAGGCAGGCCTCATGGTCTCTGTGGCCCAAGGAAGTGGATCCGTGGAAGAAAGTGTCCCCGGCAAGAAGTCCCACTCTGCAGGAAGCAGGGGCTCAGTGGTTTGGATCTCCCAGGGGCCCTCGGTAACCCTCTCTCTGCTTTACCAGTCTGCTTTCACCTCACTCTCTGCCTAAATCAGGCTGCACCTCCAGGACAGCACCTCTGGGGGAAGTTGCAGTCACGCCAGATCTATAAGTCATAGAAAGGCGTCTACTTAGATAAATACAGCTAAAGCAGTTAGAGTTTTGTATAGATTGGCCAGGGACACAACCGCTTGATGTCATAGTTTGTGACCTTCTTCTTATCACGTCACTGTGTTCCAGTGGCATCACAAGGGGGATACGGAGGAGGAGGCGGGGCCGGCGACGGAGGACGGAGCAGGCCCGGCGACGGAGGAGGGAAGACAGAGGAAGAAGATGCGGACAGGTAAGGAGTGTGACCAGCCCACCTGAGGGTGACCCTGCAGAGCCCACCATAGAGAGTCTATGGTGGGCTCTGCAGGGTCACCCTCGGGTGAGCTATGTGGGCTCTTCAAGGGGTGTAACTAGAAATCACAGGGCCCTATACAAAATTTTGCTATGGGGCCCTGTGATTTCTAGTTACGCCCCTGCGACCAGGTCACCATTATCCCCGTTAAAAAGTCTCCAGACTCTTATGTCCTTCCTGGCTGCTACCATTCGCAAGATCTAACCAGACTGGCGTGGTTGCAGCGGGTAGTTATCAGGAAAGTGTCACCGGAATATGGACTGTTCTACCCCGATGTATCGGAGGAAATGATGAAAGAGATCAATGAGAACAGAGTTAGATGGTATGAGGAGGCTATTGGTGAATCTCTGGGTATCCCTCCGTCTCACACTCTGAAGGGATACAGAGGTCATTATAGCAGTTGCTTGGAGACTTGGGGGTACGGGCGCAATATATATATTTTCATACAGAGCTGTCATCAGGAGACCGGTGTGACAGACTGCACCGTCACTGTGCTAGTTGGAGGGGGCTGCACCGTCACTGTGCTAGTTGGAGGGGGCTGCACCGTCACTGTGCTAGTTGGAGGGGGCTGCAGACTGGCCTCTTACCCACCGATTATGGCCCAGCAAGAGAACAGGAGATTTTGGGGCTAAATGTACATTTTATATGCAGACAGTGACTGTTGCCCTCTGGGAAATATATGAATGGTGGAGGACAAGGATTTGGCCACATGGTTTGTCTATTCAAAATGGAGACTTAATTAAGTTAAGTCAGTTGTATAGAAGATGCATAGCTCCGCCCCCCTCACCTGTTATCTGATGCTCACCCAATTGTACTGTGACTGTGTATGTAAATGTCTGATTCCCTGTGTAAGCTGTTATCTGTGTTTGTCATGAGGGGGAAGGGAGGGGAGGGGGAGGGGGTTGTATCCCTCCCAGTGTCTCTAAAGTGAATGTCCTGTGTATAATAAAGTTGTTGCTCTTTCTATGTTGAACCTTCAACATGAGTTTTGCCTCGTGATTGGGCGTTAGGGGGGGCTGGTTACTGCCAATCTGCTGGCTGAGAGCGGGGTTTGGCGGGCAGGAGACGCTCTTTGGCGGAGGTACCCAGTCGGGGTACCTTGGGTCCGTCACAACCGGAACAAGCTGATGTTAAATATTTCGCCTGTTCGTTGAACAAGCGAGAAGATGTGGTTGAGCTACCCGATCCCTATTTCTATTGGTGACCTCTATAAATGCTGTTGAGTACCACGACTTAGTTCTCTTTGGCCGCTGTCAGGGACCAGCGCACCTCCAGGTGGCGGCTGGAACCAGGTCCTGCAGTTCCTGCGCTCGCCTGCAGGTGTTTCCAGGCAGCCAGGAGCCGTCAGGTACCAGAACACCGCTGGGTGGAACCGGAACCTGCAAGTTCAGTGCTCACCTGCGGGCGTCTCCCAGGTGTCAGCGATTATTCGCTACCTGGGAGGGTATTTAATCCCTTCCTGCAGTGTGGACTTGGGCTCAGTATTGTTGCCGAGTCCTGTTACCTCCTTGTTCCTTTACCTTGACCCTTGGCTCCCCTCGTGGTTCTATGCTCCCCGGGTTTACTTGCCTTGTTACCTTTTGTATCTGCTTGTGTTTACGTTTTAGTTAGTTACTAATACTCGTTTGTGGTTACTTGTGGGTGTTGGTGGAGTTATTTGTGTTATGTTTTGGTATATAAGCTCAGTGGCAGTTTCTGGGGTGGTCACGTATTTAGTCCTCCCGCATGGGTACCTGCGTGTGGTGTGAGGACACCCGCACACGGTTCTCCGGTGAACATTTTCTTTCCCTTCCCCCTTTCGCTGACCTTTTTCTTCTGGACTGTCAGTGAATCCCTATGTGTACATATCTCTCGGTCACCCGGATCTGTGACTAGGACTCAACGTTTGCAATGGGACACTTTGTAAATTTGCTCATACAGCACGAAGTATAAAAGTTGTAACCGAGCAACCTGTAAATTTGTTTTTATGTAACCCGAAGAAAAGAGCCTGGACTGGACTTTGGGGGTTCAGAGCTGTAAGGAAACTCCTCTACCTATGCTAATGGCCCAACTCTCTATTGTAGAACTTACATAGTTACATAGTATTTGTATATAATATAGGTCCGCGCATCATCTCATTCTTAGGGATACTGGTACCCCCGGATATTACGCTCCCTCAAGAAATTGTCCAAACGTTTCTTGAACAAATCTACACTCTTGGCTGAGATGACGGCCGATTTCTTCTTCAAGTAATGGGCCTGTTGGACTTTGGGTGGACAGAGCCAACAAGAATGGCTCTGTCTTTGAACTTTAAGTTTGGGCCTCTACCGTCTATAAGCTTTTCGGGACCCTGAGATCACAGAGCTATTAGGCTCACTTTTTGGAGAGCACAATGATTGGACTTCACTATTTGTGTAAAATTTGCTATCGAGAGATGTTTTCTCCCTGATCGGGAATCTTCATGGTCAGGTCGTGCCGTAAAGACTCATCTACTATCAAGACTCTACAAGGTTCTAGAGTTATAATGCACTATTGTGGCCCATATTCATGTTGCCATTAGGTGACAGTACACTGCTGCTATGTGGAGGTGATTCACTCGTAGAGTGCATTTTTTGGGGGGTGAGGCTTTGTTCTGTGGAAAGAAAGTTCTATTGCCTGCCTTGTTCTTTGCCCTCTTACACCCTAACCCTGTTACAGGTGGACCACGCTCAAGAAACCGAACTACATTGTGTACTATTGAATTGTACACATAGCATATTAGCTACATCAGTCAGATAGGAATGTGCTACTATTAAAACTATCGGGAACATGAAAGGTGTGGGGGGGGGGCGGTATGCAGACACATCTAAGGAC
>NW_017309678.1:0-14577 GCF_000935625.1 Nanorana parkeri | reverse complement strand
GGGGGGGGTGCAGACACATCTAATGACTGGAAGGTATGGGGAGTAGGTTGAAGACACATCTAAGGACTGGAAGGTATGGGGAGAAGGTTGAAGACACATCTAAGGACTAGAAGGTATGGTGGGAGGGGTGCAGACACATCTAAGGACTGGAAGGTATGGGGAGAAGGTTGAAGACACATCTAAGGACTGGAAGGTATGGGGAGAAGGTTGAAGACACATCTAAGGACTGGAAGGTATGGGGGAGGGTTTATGACACCACGGACGGGAGAAGGTTGAAGACATACTGTATCTAAGGTCTTGCCCAAGCAATAAACTTCCCGTTCCTCTATCTTCTATTGGTGGACAACAATGAAGACCAAGTCTCGAGCTGAGTGAGCAGATGGGTGATATATAAATGGCTCCTTACTTGTTTCTAGTTGGTTGTCCATTTGATGAAAAAAAACTCTTCTTCTGGTCTTTGAACATTTGGTCCGGTGCTCATGTTTCTTTAGGGAGCTGAAGAGCCCTCCAAAGGCTGTGAGCCCCAAAGCAGCCCAATATGGTGCGTGTCTGGACTGTGGGAATCATTCAGACATGCCTTGAAGGGATATGGCTCTTCAGCCACCTAATCACTACAGTGTGAATGCTCTAAGGCATCGGTTCTCAACCTGTGTAACCTCAGGACCCACATTTGTCCTCGGTCATTAAGTCGTGACCCAAGTCGAACTGCAGTGGAACGCAGTGTGGGCTGCAGTGCTGTGACTCCGCTCCATCCATATGTGTTGCTTGTACAGCTTCCATGCATGCCCTGAGGTGCCGGGAGCCAGATTATAATGTCACTCCGGTCCAGGCACCTCTACAGGGTACGCGAGGGAGCTGTAAGCAATGCAAGTATGGATGGAGCTCCCTCGTGGCCATACCCCCACCCCACCTCAAGCTGACAGTCAGCACTCAGCTTGGCGCGAGAACTGATAGTCCTGAGCTAGGTGGAGGCTGAGGAACCTCTCACCTAGAAAAGTGGAAGGCACGGGGGGACCCACTGAACACGGGGTCACGACCCACTTTTGGGTCACGGCCCACCAGTTGAGAACCAAGGCTCTAAGGCACATGTGTCAAACTCAAGGCCCAGGAGCCGAATCCGCCCCACCAGGCCAATTCCTAGACTTCTACTTTCAGATCTAGGTATTAAGTTATTACTGAAACCCGTGATAATGGAACGCAGAGGCAATGATGGTAAAGATTAGATACATTTATATAGTCTTAAAGGCCCTTTGAGGGCAACCATAATGTGGATGCGGTCCACGATTAAATTGACCTTGACACCCCTGCCTAAGTTAATTTATTAACAGTGAAGTCCCAGGCATATTCCTCTCAGGTGTAGTTCTTGGCTCTGCTTGTTCAGAATGATGGGCCCCCGAGATTTTATTGCACAGGACAATATGGGAAGGAGGGAGAGGTGTGGGTCAGAACATCCCACAGCACACTGCACCTCATTAAACTAGGCCTCAATCTCTTCTGGATCTTCCATTCAAGTCTCTGGTTGTCATCCTTCTATTCACAGACTGTGCTGGATGGTTAGTGTCGGAGCTCCTTGGCGATTCATATTGATGGCCATGGTTTTGGAATGAGAGGTCAAACAGGCTCATATCACTGTGACGGTCAGGTGTCCCCAAACTCCTAAAGGAAAACTCCCAGAATGTAGATAATGTTGATGAAAACATCACAATGGTGGATAAATAAAACATAAGAATATATAAAGTTTTAGACTTAAAGAAAGAAATAGTTTGTAAAGCGTCTGAAGCTCTGGAGACGGATGATGAGCGGTCACAGAGGACCAGAGGATGTTCAGCCGGGAAATGAAGCAATCAGCGTTTTGTTGCCGAGCTGAGGGAAGCTCGTTATATAAGGGAGAACCTTCTTCCACAGAACGCAGACCGTCCTCCCGCTCTATCACCTTCACATTGACATTCATATTTCATAAATACAGAGAATTGGTGATAAGGAAATTACAATTTAAATACAAGCAAAATAATAACATTTATTTATATACATTTTTATATTTTTCTAGAAGGAAATGTCTAAAATCTGATCCGTTCCCCGAATATTTAAACTCTGCCGACTGAGGTGAAGCACAAAGTATCGATCTGTAGAATCTCTCAGATTCATTTTTATGATACAAAGTTATAAATCCGCGTTTTTAGCGGGAGGAATGACGAGGATTCTTTACGTGTTATTTTCTTCTCAGAATTATTTTATTTTCTCTTCATTTTAAAAGATAAAAAATAAGAGAAGAAGACTCGTCTCCGGGACTGAGAACGTCAATGTGACAACAGCTAACCGGCGTTACCGCAGATTGTAAGTGGGCGTGTCACGTGACTGCGCGTCCTGGTGATCACATGACTTGGATTGTGATTCTCATACTCAGAGTCACATTTCCAATCATTCTTTTTGATGTCATTTTGTGTATTTCGTGTGACATCGCCGCAAGGAAAATCTGTGATATGAGTCCGAACCTAAGACGTCCGCTCACCGATAATAAAGAAATGTGAATTGGGGATTTGGATTCAGTGTTTGGAGTTATTTCATTGATATTTCACCGCTGAGCTTCTCAGCACGAGAAAACTTCAATGTAACCATTGTTCTGATCATTTTCTGTTTGTGTTGATAAAGTTTTTCTTTCTTAGATGATTGTTACATAGTATTTGAGGTTGAATAAAGACATAAGTCCGTCAAGTCCAACCTATTGTGATTGTGACTGCGAAAGCATTATCCATAATATACAAGTATTCTTCTATTGTACTTATTGTGACGGACCTAGGGCTGCAAAGATTCATTGCTCCGGAGAACTCCAGGGAATAGGCTGAAGACTCCCACCTCCGTCTGTCAATCCCTGCACTGGCTTCCATCCAGCACCCCCCTCTTCCGATCCCTGCACTGGCTTCCATCCCCCACCTCCGTCTGTCAATCCCTGCACTGGCTTCCATCCAGCACCCCCCTCTTCCAATCCCTCCACTGGCTTCCACTCGCCCAAAGGAAAAAATTCTAAATATTAACAAGCGCTTACAAAGCCGTCCACAACTCCGCCCCCGGATATATCTCCAACCTCGTCTCAAAGTATCACCCTAACCGTCCCCTCCGTTTCTGCCAAGACCTCCTGCTTTCCAGCTCCCTCGTCAACTCCTCCCATACTCGCCTCCAGGACTTCTCTAGAGTCTCTGCCATCCTCTGAATCTCTTTAACCCAACCTGTCCGTCTATCTCCCACTTTGACTGCCTTTAGGCGATCCCTAATGAGTCATCTCTTCAGGGAAGCCGAGCCCACCTCAACCATTCATCCCCACACAGCTCCCTCCTCATGTATCACTGGCCCCTCCCTTTTAGATTGTAAGCCCTCAGGGACGGGCCCTCCTTTTGTGATTGTAATGTCTTCCTTATATTGTACAGCGCTGAGCACACTGTTGGCGCTATATAAATCCTGTATATTAATAATAATAATAATAATTGTGTTGTCTTGACTTTAAAAAGGAATAAACTGATTTGTGATGGAAGTGATGACATAAGAAGTTGGTCTGTTACCGATGTACTCTGCTGTGCTGTGTCCTGCCTGCAAAGATTGCTCAAAAACGACTCCAAGTATCTGTCAACAATTATAACTTTATATCTCGGTGTGAACGGCAAATGAAGTACAGTAAGCAATAACTGGTCCACGACACTCACCGCTCAGATTCCGCACTCAGATCCATATTAAGAGGAACCCCTTGGTGCTGGCAGAAGGCTCGCTCCCACCTGTATGGAATCAGTTGGATCCGATTTACAACTAACGGTACAATTCAGTTCACAGTTCAATGTGCACAGGGAGGGGGAGGGCTCTGCAGTGACTCTTTCTCATCCAGATGAAACTGGCTCTATGCAAGTTATGTGCACCACATAGGACACAGCAGCAGTGATTGACACTGAAGCCCAGGGGGTGTGTATAAGACAGTCAATGAGTCTTGTAGGACACTGGACTTCTGCAGTCAGGAAGCACTCAGCGGGCGGGGGAAGGGGAGGGAATTGAAGAGCAGTACAATTTTCCACCAGCCACAAGGGGCAGAAGCAGATGGGACAGAAGCAGAGGAGGCTGACGTTTTACTATCATGTACCTGGTAGAGGACTGACTTGGTTGAGGAGGCCTCCCTTGCGGCTCTTGTCTCACACCCCTGGAAGTAGGGACAGGGAGCGAGCACACAGAGAGTAGCACGGGCGCCGAGATGTTCAGGCCCAGTGCCTGGCAAAAGTCCAGCAACAGATTCCCAGGAAGGTAGGCAGGGCTGGTAGCCAGCTGAGGGAAATGAGTGGTCAGGAGCAGGAACTGGAGAGAAGTCAAGCAAGCCAGGGGTCAAAGCCAGGCGGTCAGCACGATACCGAGGGAGCAGGAAGAGGCAGAATCCCGGAGCAAGCAGAGGTCATGGCAGGCAGCAATGAGGTGTAGTCAAAGCAGTCCGGGTCAAGGCAACAGGTGATCAAGCTTAGCAGTAACACAGGAACATAAGCTGAGACCATTGAGCACTGATCAATGGAATAGGCCAGTGTATATGGGGTCGTCATCAGAGGAAGACTTGTCACTTCCTGTGCGCCCCGTTAGCACGTCTGATATGTTGCGTGTTTCTTGTGGAAACTGTAAACATTTCCAAATGGACACCACAGACCCTCCTATGGCCCAGAATGGTTACATACGGCTTGATGTAGTAGTTCTTGCCTTGTCGTTGTACACATGCGGAGAGATATGTGTTACAGTGACTGTAGACAGAGTTCCAGTTCATCCGGCTGTTTCATTTATTGGGGAGTTTGGAACATAAAAGGTCAGTAATAAAAGGGGTCGGTCCACCCAACATGATATTTCGGTGTTTGGTAGTTACTAGAAGGTTAATCCACCTGAAACTTTGTCATGTCTCTATGGACTCTGTTAGCGAGTCTTTTGCACTTGTGTTCCCAGGTCTGTGCACATCCTGCGGCCACTCCGAGGCGTTCCCACTCTCCTGGTTGTATTTTTTTAGTTTTTATTTTACATTATGAAGAAAGTAAGATGAGGAGATGGAATAACTGAGGGAGTTATGGTCTGTCAATCCCTGCACTGGCTTCCATCCAGCACCCCCCTCTTCCGATCCCTGCACTGGCTTCCATCCCCCACCTCCGTCTGTCAATCCCTGCACTGGCTTCCATCCAGCACCCCCCTCTTCCGATCCCTGCACTGGCTTCCATCCCCCACCTCCGTCTGTCAATCCCTGCACTGGCTTCCATCCAGCACCCCCCTCTTCCAATCCCTCCACTGGCTTCCACTCGCCCAAAGGAAAAAATTCTAAATATTAACAAGCGCTTACAAAGCCGTCCACAACTCCGCCCCCGGATATATCTCCAACCTCGTCTCAAAGTATCACCCTAACCGTCCCCTCCGTTTCTGCCAAGACCTCCTGCTTTCCAGCTCCCTCGTCAACTCCTCCCATACTCGCCTCCAGGACTTCTCTAGAGTCTCTGCCATCCTCTGAATCTCTTTAACCCAACCTGTCCGTCTATCTCCCACTTTGACTGCCTTTAGGCGATCCCTAATGAGTCATCTCTTCAGGGAAGCCGAGCCCACCTCAACCATTCATCCCCACACAGCTCCCTCCTCATGTATCACTGGCCCCTCCCTTTTAGATTGTAAGCCCTCAGGGACAGGGCCCTCCTTAGCGTCTTGTCTTGTGATTGTAATGTCTTCCTTATATTGTACAGCGCTGAGCACACTGTTGGCGCTATATAAATCCTGTATATTAATAATAATAATAATAATTGTGTTGTCTTGACTTTAAAAAGGAATAAACTGATTTGTGATGGAAGTGATGACATAAGAAGTTGGTCTGTTACCGATGTACTCTGCTGTGCTGTGTCCTGCCTGCAAAGATTGCTCAAAAACGACTCCAAGTATCTGTCAACAATTATAACTTTATATCTCGGTGTGAACGGCAAATGAAGTACAGTGAGCAATAACTGGTCCACGACACTCACCGCTCAGATTCCGCACTCAGATCCATATTAAGAGGAACCCCTTGGTGCTGGCAGAAGGCTCGCTCCCACCTGTATGGAATCAGTTGGATCCGATTTACAACTAACGGTACAATTCAGTTCACAGTTCAATGTGCACAGGGAGGGGGAGGGCTCTGCAGTGACTCTTTCTCATCCAGATGAAACTGGCTCTATGCAAGTTATGTGCACCACATAGGACACAGCAGCAGTGATTGACACTGAAGCCCAGGGGGTGTGTATAAGACAGTCAATGAGTCTTGTAGGACACTGGACTTCTGCAGTCAGGAAGCACTCAGCGGGCGGGGGAAGGGGAGGGAATTGAAGAGCAGTACAATTTTCCACCAGCCACAAGGGGCAGAAGCAGATGGGACAGAAGCAGAGGAGGCTGACGTTTTACTATCATGTACCTGGTAGAGGACTGACTTGGTTGAGGAGGCCTCCCTTGCGGCTCTTGTCTCACACCCCTGGAAGTAGGGACAGGGAGCGGGCAGACAGAGAGTAGCACGGGCGCCGAGATGTTCAGGCCCAGTGCCTGGCAAAAGTCCAGCAACAGATTCCCAGGAAGGTAGGCAGGGCTGGTAGCCAGCTGAGGGAAATGAGTGGTCAGGAGCAGGAACTGGAGAGAAGTCAAGCAAGCCAGGGGTCAAAGCCAGGCGGTCAGCACGATACCGAGGGAGCAGGAAGAGGCAGAATCCCGGAGCAAGCAGAGGTCATGGCAGGCAGCAATGAGTCGTAGTCAAAGCAATCCGGGTCAAGGCAACAGGTGATCAAGCTTAGCAGTAACACAGGAACATAAGCTGAGACCATTGAGCACTGATCAATGGAATAGGCCAGTGTATATGGGGTCGTCATCAGAGGAAGACTTGTCACTTCCTGTGCGCCCCGTTAGCACGTCTGATATGTTGCGTGTTTCTTGTGGAAACTGTAAACATTTCCAAATGGACACCACAGACCCTCCTATGGCCCAGAATGGTTACATACGGCTTGATGTAGTAGTTCTTGCCTTGTCGTTGTACACATGCGGAGAGATATGTGTTACAGTGACTGTAGACAGAGTTCCAGTTCATCCGGCTGTTTCATTTATTGGGGAGTTTGGAACATAAAAGGTCAGTAATAAAAGGGGTCGGTCCACCCAACATGATATTTCGGTGTTTGGTAGTTACTAGAAGGTTAATCCACCTGAAACTTTGTCATGTCTCTATGGACTCTGTTAGCGAGTCTTTTGCACTTGAGTTCCCAGGTCTGTGCACATCCTGCGGCCACTCCGAGGCGTTCCCACTCTCCTGGTTGTATTTTTTTAGTTTTTATTTTACATTATGAAGAAAGTAAGATGAGGAGATGGAATAACTGAGGGAATTATGGCTGCTGGAGAATATAACAAGCCCGGGGCTGACTTGGCCTACTAGGCCCCAAGTAAAATATCAGTTTGGGTGGCCTGACCCTTATACAAATACATTTGATGTGAAACTCTTTTTTCCTCTTTTTCAGAATTTTATGGAAGAAGTCAACCAAACATCTAGCGGAAGTTTCATCCTTCTTGGTCTATCTGATGTCCCGTATCTCCAGGTGATCTGTTTCCTTGTGTTCCTTGTGATGTACATAGTCACAGTGTCTGGAAACCTTCTACTGATCATCGTGGTGAGGATCAACCCCAAGCTACGGACCCCCATGTACTTCTTCCTGTGTAACCTCTCCATTATTGATATTAGTTTCTCATCCACCATCGTTCCCAAGCTCCTCATAAACACTCTGACCAAGGACAGAAGTATCTCCTTGTTGGGATGTGCCATGCAAATGTTCTTCCATTTGGGTTTAGGAGGAACAGAGTGTGTTCTTCTAGCCGTCATGGCCTATGACAGGTATGCTGCCATCTGTAGACCATTGCACTACAACATCATCATGAACAAGGCATTGTGTGCCGCTTTGGCAGCTGGTGCATGGAGTGTGTGCTTTCTGAATTCTCTCATACATGTTGTCCTCACCTTCCAACTCCCCTACTGCAAGTCCCACCACGTCCACCACTTCTTCTGTGAGGTACCACCTTTTCTTCGAATGCCCTGCAGCGACACTTTTCTTAATGTGATTGGCATGTACATCTCGGCAGGGACCCTTGGCATGTCCTCTTTCTGCTTGACTCTGATCTCGTATGTCCACATCATCTCCAACATCCTGAAGATCCGTTCCTCACAAGGAAGACACAAAGCTTTCTCCACATGTGGTTCCCATGTGACCGTAGTGGTTCTCTACTACGGGACCCTCATGTCTATGTATCTGAGGCCCCGCTCCACCTACTCTCCTGAAATAGACAAAACCGTGTCCATTCTCTATACGGTAGTGACGCCCATGCTGAACCCTTTGGTCTACAGTATGAGGAACAAGGACGTCAAAAACACAGTAATGAGACAAAATAAAATCCTGTAAACCAAAATGTGAATTTGCATTTCAGGAGAACATTGCGTGAGAGATCATCAGGGAGAAACGTACTTCTAGAGACGGTATTGTACATGAAGAAGCAACAGAAGGAACGCACACAAGAATTACCAAACCAGTATGCTGCTACTCCATCATTGTCCAATCAGGAGGCTTTGGTTGGGTTTGTGACCGGGCTGTATTGCTTAACTGCAGTAGAGAAAAGTCGGGTCAGACATCTGGCGATGCTTTCTGGCCTGAGAGGTTTGGAGACTGGCCATATGAATTCATAATTACATAGTATTTGAGGATGAATAAAGACACAGGTCCATCAAGTCCAACTTATTGTGTGTATGTATGTGATTCTACATGTGTATGCCTGTGTATGAGTCCAGATGATCTTGTTCTTAAGTGTACCTGTCCCCCTGTATGTTACGGTCTCTGAGGAAATTATCTAAAAGCTTTTTGGATGATTCCACACTCTTAGCTGATACCACAGCTTGTGGCAGAGAGTTCCAGACCCTCACCGCTCCTACTGAGAAGAATCCCTCCACCCCTTGTGGTTAAATCTTTTCCCCACCAATTTTAGGTGGTGGCCTCTAGTCTTTGTTTTGGAGCTTACCGTAAAAAGTTTATTGCGGATGTTGTCATCACCACTAAACATCTTGTACATCACAACCATGTCCCCCTTAATCTCCGCACCTCCAGCGTGAACATATTTAAATTTAGTAACTTCGTCTCATAGCTTTGGTTCTCCATCCCCTCCCCCTCCTCCTTGTCTCATAGCTTTGGTCCTCCATTCCCTTAATTCGTTTGTTCGCCCTTCTCTGGACTCTCTCCAGCTCCAGGACGTCCTTTCTGTGGAATGGTGACCAAAACTGGACCGCGTACTCCAGATGAGGCCGAACCAGCGATCTATAAAGTGGCAAAATTATAGACTTGTCTCTACAATACATTCCTATAATGCCAGGCTGGGGCATTATGTGCCCCAGCCTGGCATTATGTGCCCCAGCCTGGCATTGTGTGCCCCAGCCTGACATTGTGTGCCCCAGCCTGACATTGTGTGCCTCAGCCTGGCATTGTGTGCCCCAGCCTGAATTTGTGTGCCGCAGCCTGGCATTGTGTGGCTCAGCCTGGCATTGTGTGCCCCAGCCTGAATTTGTGTGCCGCAGCCTGACATTGTATGCCTCAGCCTGACATCGTGTGCCCCAGCCTGACATTGTGAGCCGCAGCCTGGCATTGTGTGCCCCAGCCTGAATTTGTGTGCCGCAGCCTGACATTGTATGCCTCAGCCTGACATCGTGTGCCCCAGCCTGACATTGTGAGCCGCAGCCTGGCATTGTGTGCCCCAGCCTGAATTTGTGTGCCGCAGCCTGACATTGTATGCCTCAGCCTGACATCGTGTGCCCCAGCCTGACATTGTGAGCCGCAGCCTGGCATTGTGTGCCCCAGCCTGAATTTGTGTGCCGCAGCCTGACATTGTATGCCTCAGCCTGACATCGTGTGCCCCAGCCTGACATTGTGAGCCGCAGCCTGGCATTGTGTGCCCCAGCCTGAATTTGTGTGCCGCAGCCTGACATTGTATGCCTCAGCCTGACATCGTGTGCCCCAGCCTGACATTGTGAGCCGCAGCCTGGCATTGTGTGCCCCAGCCTGAATTTGTGTGCCGCAGCCTGACATTGTATGCCTCAGCCTGACATCGTGTGCCCCAGCCTGACATTGTGAGCCGCAGCCTGGCATTGTGTGCCCCAGCCTGAATTTGTGTGCCGCAGCCTGACATTGTATGCCTCAGCCTGACATCGTGTGCCCCAGCCTGACATTGTGAGCCGCAGCCTGGCATTGTGTGCCCCAGCCTGAATTTGTGTGCCGCAGCCTGACATTGTATGCCTCAGCCTGACATCGTGTGCCCCAGCCTGACATTGTGAGCCGCAGCCTGGCATTGTGTGCCCCAGCCTGAATTTGTGTGCCGCAGCCTGACATTGTATGCCTCAGCCTGACATCGTGTGCCCCAGCCTGACATTGTGAGCCGCAGCCTGGCATTGTGTGCCCCAGCCTGAATTTGTGTGCCGCAGCCTGACATTGTATGCCTCAGCCTGACATCGTGTGCCCCAGCCTGACATTGTGAGCCGCAGCCTGGCATTGTGTGCCCCAGCCTGAATTTGTGTGCCGCAGCCTGACATTGTATGCCTCAGCCTGACATCGTGTGCCCCAGCCTGACATTGTGAGCCGCAGCCTGGCATTGTGTGCCCCAGCCTGAATTTGTGTGCCGCAGCCTGACATTGTATGCCTCAGCCTGACATCGTGTGCCCCAGCCTGACATTGTGAGCCGCAGCCTGGCATTGTGTGCCCCAGCCTGAATTTGTGTGCCGCAGCCTGACATTGTATGCCTCAGCCTGACATCGTGTGCCCCAGCCTGACATTGTGAGCCGCAGCCTGGCATTGTGTGCCCCAGCCTGAATTTGTGTGCCGCAGCCTGACATTGTATGCCTCAGCCTGACATCGTGTGCCCCAGCCTGACATTGTGAGCCGCAGCCTGGCATTGTGTGCCCCAGCCTGAATTTGTGTGCCGCAGCCTGACATTGTATGCCTCAGCCTGACATCGTGTGCCCCAGCCTGACATTGTGAGCCGCAGCCTGGCATTGTGTGCCCCAGCCTGAATTTGTGTGCCGCAGCCTGACATTGTATGCCTCAGCCTGACATCGTGTGCCCCAGCCTGACATTGTGAGCCGCAGCCTGGCATTGTGTGCCCCAGCCTGAATTTGTGTGCCGCAGCCTGACATTGTATGCCTCAGCCTGACATCGTGTGCCCCAGCCTGACATTGTGAGCCGCAGCCTGGCATTGTGTGCCCCAGCCTGAATTTGTGTGCCGCAGCCTGACATTGTATGCCTCAGCCTGACATCGTGTGCCCCAGCCTGACATTGTGAGCCGCAGCCTGGCATTGTGTGCCCCAGCCTGAATTTGTGTGCCGCAGCCTGACATTGTATGCCTCAGCCTGACATCGTGTGCCCCAGCCTGACATTGTGAGCCGCAGCCTGGCATTGTGTGCCCCAGCCTGAATTTGTGTGCCGCAGCCTGACATTGTATGCCTCAGCCTGACATCGTGTGCCCCAGCCTGACATTGTGAGCCGCAGCCTGGCATTGTGTGCCCCAGCCTGAATTTGTGTGCCGCAGCCTGACATTGTATGCCTCAGCCTGACATCGTGTGCCCCAGCCTGACATTGTGAGCCGCAGCCTGGCATTGTGTGCCCCAGCCTGAATTTGTGTGCCGCAGCCTGACATTGTATGCCTCAGCCTGACATCGTGTGCCCCAGCCTGACATTGTGAGCCGCAGCCTGGCATTGTGTGCCCCAGCCTGAATTTGTGTGCCGCAGCCTGACATTGTATGCCTCAGCCTGACATCGTGTGCCCCAGCCTGACATTGTGAGCCGCAGCCTGGCATTGTGTGCCCCAGCCTGAATTTGTGTGCCGCAGCCTGACATTGTATGCCTCAGCCTGACATCGTGTGCCCCAGCCTGACATTGTGAGCCGCAGCCTGGCATTGTGTGCCCCAGCCTGAATTTGTGTGCCGCAGCCTGACATTGTGTGCCCCAGCCTGACATTGTGTGCCGCATCCTGACATTGTGTGCCGCATCCTGACATTGTGTGCCCCAGCCTGACATTGTGTGCCTCAGCCTGGCACTGTGTGCCCCAGCCTGACATTGTGTGCCCCAGCCTGGCATTGTGTGCCTCAGCCTGACATTGTGTGCCCCAGCCTGGCATTGTGTGCCTCAGCCTGACATTGTGTGCCCCAGCCTGACATTGTGTGCCTCAGCCTGGCACTGGGCGCTATTATTCAATCTGTGGTCTACAATGACCTCCAAATCTTTTTCCATTTCTGACTTCCCCGGTGGAGTTCCCATTAATGTGTAGTAATGTTCACTCCTCACCGATGTCATTAATAAACAGGTTGAACAGTACGGGGCCCAGCACAGAACCCTGAGGCACAGCACAGAACCCTGAGGCCCAGCACAGAACCCTGAGACCCAGCACAGAACCCTGAGGCCCAGCACAGAACCCTGAGGCCCAGCACAGAACCCTGAGACCCAGCACAGAACCCGGAGACCCAGCACAGAACCCTGAGGCCCAGCACAGAACCCCGAGGCCCAGCACAGAACCCTGAGGCGCGCCACTCATTACCCTGACCAGTCTGAAAAGGTGCCATTTATCAATACCCTCTGGACCCGTTCCTGTAGCCAGTTCTCTATCCACGTACACACCCTTCCATCTATGCCCATAGCCCTCAGCTTGTGTAGCAAGCGTTTATGAGGTACCGTGCTTTTGAAAAGTCCAAATATACCAAATCCACCGGCCTCACTCGTTCCAGGTACACCACATCCACCGGCCTCCCTCCATCCAGATACATAACATCCACCGGCCTCCCTCCATCCAGATCTCTACTCACCTCTTCGTAGAATGTCAGTAGGTTGGTCTGGCAGGAACAGTCCTTCCTAACTCCGTGCTGATTATCAGTTATTATGCCGTTATCCCGAACAAACTCTACTAAGTGGTCCTTAATCATTCCCTCTACCAGTCTCCATACCATGGATGTTAGACTGACCGCTCTGTAGTTCCCCGGTTGGCATCTTGACCCTTCTTTTTGAATATCGGTATTACCGTAGCCCTCCGCCAGTCAATCGGTACTCCACCGGTCATTATGGAGTCCTTGAAAATGAGGAAGAGCGGTCTGGCTATAACCTGACTGAGTTCTTTAAGTACCCCGGGGTGCAGCTTATCCGGTCCTAATACTTTATTTGCATTAAGTTTTTAATTGGATATGGGAAGTTGTAGAGCCAGATAAATACCCGCATACATAAGTTGAACAGGATTGACCTTGGTCTTTATTTCAACCTTACATTACCATTAGGGATGTCATGATACCGGTACTAGCATCGGTATTGGGACCGATACAGGGCTTGCCAAAAAGAGACCATAGATTTACAATGATCCCCTGCTAAACATGAATGGGTTAAATGATCCCTAGTACAGGGCTACATACAGATTATTTAACCCATTCATGTTTAGCAGAGGAGAATTGTAAATCTATTGTTGCAGTTCCCTCATGTACTTGCCGATACCAATTACCGATACTTTTTCTTAAAGGGTCAGGTGACTTTAAATGATCCCTAGTACAGGGCTACATACAGATAATTTAACCCATTCATGTTAGCAGAGGAGAATTGTAAATCTATTGTTGCAGTGCATTCTATATGTAGCACATGTACAGTACATATAGAATACACTGCAACAATAGATTTACAATTCTCCTCTGCTAACATGAATGGGTTAAATGATCCATAGTACATAATAGTACATAACATGTAGTTGTACTAGGGATCATTTAAAGTCACCTGTCCCTTTAAGAAAAAGTATCGGTAATTGGTATCGGCAAGTACATGAGGGAAAGTACTTGGTCTTGAAAAAGTGGTATCGGGACATCCCTAATGATGATGATGATGATGATGATTGTAACAATATCACAACAGGAAATAAATCGGTGTGATGGTCAGTTATCTACAAACGTTTGGCCGTATAGAGTATCCATAGACTCGGCTGGAGTTTAACGTTAAACATCTTCTTCCCGGCAAATTCCCCGAAGACGGATGATGTGGATGATCATTATCAAAACAACATGACGATAATTAAAATTAATGAAAACATAAGAGAATACGAAGTTTAGACTTTGAGAAAGGTAACGAGCAAAATAAACAATTTCCGAATATTCACAAAGGACCCGGAAGCTGCTCAGCTGGGGAACGTGGAATGTTGATGCCGCGCGGAGGGACCGCCGCGTGTCTCCTTCCCGATCTTTAACCCTCGGCAACCGAAATAACGAAAGTCAGGCGTCTAAAAATGGTGTTTTTCAGGAAGGAAATGTTGTCTATAACCGTGGTTCTCAGCTGGTGGGTCGCGACCCAAAAGTGGGTCGCTGCCTGCTTTCCACTGCACTAGGTGAGGGGCTCCTCAGGCTTCCCCCTAGCGCAGCAGTGTCAGTTCTCGTGCCAAGCAGCCATTCAAAATTTGCTGCCCCGGCGCAGAGTGTCATCTTGAGGTGGTGTGGGCTGGGGCAATGGCCGCGAGGGAGCTCCATCCATACGTGTAATGCTTATA
>NW_017309677.1:48476-52413 GCF_000935625.1 Nanorana parkeri | reverse complement strand
GGAGAGGGATGGATGGATTGATGAATGGATATAGAGGGATGAATGGATGGATGGATTGATGAATTGATGGAGAGGGATGGATGGATTGATGAATGGATATAGAGGGATGGATGGATTGATGAATGGATGGAGAGAGATGGATGGATTGATGAATGGATGGAGAGAGATGGATGGATTGATGAATGGATGGAGAGAGATGGATGGATTGATGAATGGATGGAGAGAGATGGATGGATTGATGAATGGATGGAGAGAGATGGATGGATTGATGAATGGATGGAGAGAGATGGATGGATTGATGAATGGATGGAGAGAGATGGATGGATTGATGAATGGATGGAGAGAGATGGATGGATTGATGAATGGATGGAGAGAGATGGATGGATTGATGAATGGATGGAGAGAGATGGATGGATTGATGAATGGATGGAGAGAGATGGATGGATTGATGAATGGATGGAGAGAGATGGATGGATTGATGAATGGATGGAGAGAGATGGATGGATTGATGAATGGATGGAGAGAGATGGATGGATTGATGAATGGATGGAGAGAGATGGATGGATTGATGAATGGATGGAGAGAGATGGATGGATTGATGAATGGATGGAGAGAGATGGATGGATTGATGAATGGATGGAGAGAGATGGATGGATTGATGAATGGATGGAGAGAGATGGATGGATTGATGAATGGATGGAGAGAGATGGATGGATTGATGAATGGATGGAGAGAGATGGATGGATTGATGAATGGATGGAGAGAGATGGATGGATTGATGAATGGATGGAGAGAGATGGATGGATTGATGAATGGATGGAGAGAGATGGATGGATTGATGAATGGATGGAGAGAGATGGATGGATTGATGAATGGATGGAGAGAGATGGATGGATTGATGAATGGATGGAGAGAGATGGATGGATTGATGAATGGATGGAGAGAGATGGATGGATTGATGAATGGATGGAGAGAGATGGATGGATTGATGAATGGATGGAGAGAGATGGATGGATTGATGAATGGATGGAGAGAGATGGATGGATTGATGAATGGATGGAGAGAGATGGATGGATTGATGAATGGATGGAGAGAGATGGATGGATTGATGAATGGATGGAGAGAGATGGATGGATTGATGAATGGATGGAGAGAGATGGATGGATTGATGAATGGATGGAGAGAGATGGATGGATTGATGAATGGATGGAGAGAGATGGATGGATTGATGAATGGATGGAGAGAGATGGATGGATTGATGAATGGATGGAGAGAGATGGATGGATTGATGAATGGATGGAGAGAGATGGATGGATTGATGAATGGATGGAGAGAGATGGATGGATTGATGAATGGATGGAGAGAGATGGATGGATTGATGAATGGATGGAGAGAGATGGATGGATTGATGAATGGATGGAGAGAGATGGATGGATTGATGAATGGATGGAGAGAGATGGATGGATTGATGAATGGATGGAGAGAGATGGATGGATTGATGAATGGATGGAGAGAGATGGATGGATTGATGAATGGATGGAGAGAGATGGATGGATTGATGAATGGATGGAGAGAGATGGATGGATTGATGAATGGATGGAGAGAGATGGATGGATTGATGAATGGATGGAGAGAGATGGATGGATTGATGAATGGATGGAGAGAGATGGATGGATTGATGAATGGATGGAGAGAGATGGATGGATTGATGAATGGATGGAGAGAGATGGATGGATTGATGAATGGATGGAGAGAGATGGATGGATTGATGAATGGATGGAGAGAGATGGATGGATTGATGAATGGATGGAGAGAGATGGATGGATTGATGAATGGATGGAGAGAGATGGATGGATTGATGAATGGATGGAGAGAGATGGATGGATTGATGAATGGATGGAGAGAGATGGATGGATTGATGAATGGATGGAGAGAGATGGATGGATTGATGAATGGATGGAGAGAGATGGATGGATTGATGAATGGATGGAGAGAGATGGATGGATTGATGAATGGATGGAGAGAGATGGATGGATTGATGAATGGATGGAGAGAGATGGATGGATTGATGAATGGATGGAGAGAGATGGATGGATTGATGAATGGATGGAGAGGGATGGATGGGTAAAAGGATGAAAACATTTGTTTTTCCCGCCTAAGCAGATAACAAATCCTGAGTGCCGTTTGTCTCCTCTTACAGATTGGCTCGTACTTTGGGTCGGTGCTGAGTGCAGTGCGGGTGAACGACTCACATATTCTTCTGGTGGTCGGGGCACCAACATATTACTCCTCAGAGGGCCCAAGTGGGCGGGTGTACCTGTGTCCTATCCCCACTAAGGTGAGAATCTCCTCCAAATGGCCGCTGTTAGGAGAAGGGGAAGTCACAGTCCGCGTTGTATTTTCCGGCCGTCCTCCATGTGGTATCGGGTAATATTACATGGAGCTTTGTTTCTGTGTTTGTTTCCCAGCATGTGACGTCCTTATCCCAGGCTCATGACACCATCGAGTGTCCGGAGACCCTGCATGGTGATACTGGCCAGACTGTGGACAGTTTTGGTTCTGCCATCTCAGTTCTGCCAGATCTATCCGGGGATCAGCTACCAGACCTGGCGGTTGGTGCTCCGTGGGAGGACAACTATCAGGGAGCCATCTACATCTTCATGGGCCAACCGGGGGGCTTCAGACCATCCTATATACAGGTAAGATCAGTTGTCCTTACCCCTACATGACACATAACTAGACATCAATCTGCCCCCATCACAAGAAGGACCTTACCCCTACATGATACATAACTAGACAACAATCTGCCCCATCACAAGAAGGACCTTACCCCTACATGATACATAACTAGACATCAAACTGCCCCCATCACAAGAAGGACCTTACCCCTACATCATACATAACTAGACATCAATCTGCCCCATCACAAGAAGGACCTTACCCCTACATGATACATAACTAGACATCAATCTGCCCCCATCACAAGAAGAACCCTACATGGTGAATAAAGAACAAAGCTACAAATGTGATTGGATTGTTGATTGCTTCTTTTTATTTGAATGTTAAACCTGAGACAGAGAACATAGAACCCGTACGGGAGGCCACGATGGGCAACAAACAAGGGGCAATTCAGAGTGAAAGTGACCACGCAATGTTGAATGTCGTCATTATGGGATAAAGGGGCCACCAGAGCTGACATTTCATCCACTTAATGCCCATGGATGCCGGTAGTTGCCCCGTAATGCTGCTGCAGGCCGTCTCATATCTCCAGACTCCAGGAAAGGGTGGAGAACCCGAGGCGCCAATTCTGAGAAGTGGATGTTGTCGGTTTGTATCTACTTTCTGCCTTCTTTTCACTATCAATGTTGACAATCTTTCCTCCAGCCTGCAATCTTCATTGTTACAAGGATGACTCTAAGAGAACGTTGTATCCATTGTCCCTTCTATGACGGCGTTAGTCCGGGGGAAATGAGGACTTTTCCCTCCTCGTAATTACGTCTATAAAATGATACATTTCAGTCCAGTAATTATGACTTGAAGAAGACAAAACTGTGAGATGACGAGGTAACAATGTGTCTGACTTCCAGCCTCTCCCGTAAACTGACGGTACAATGCGTCCTCTGGTGTTTGTGTAGATGGCGGAGCTGACCGGCATCTGAGGGGCTTTCATTCCTTCTGTTGCTTTAGCACCAGAATGAATGATGGCGGGGGATACATGTGACTGATAAAGAAATCACATTTGCAATTAGATTTTTTTTTTTTCAATTGCAAAGTAATAAAAGGCAAAAATATTTATTTCAATTGTAGCGCCCCTCACCTTCTGTGAGGTGACCACTAGGCATTTAGTGGTAGCCGGGGCTGTAGTCGGCCTGGCTGGATTTGTAGTGGTGATTAGATGGTTAATCCCAGGTGTCTGGCATTACCTGTACCTAGCACC
>NW_017309677.1:33517-47198 GCF_000935625.1 Nanorana parkeri | reverse complement strand
TTGCTTACCCCTCACCCCATCTCCCCCCCCCCCCCCCTGGGCGGAGTGTGACTCTGTCATATTGTGTGACAGCCAATGGTGGATACTGTAATGTATGTACTGTACAGCAGCCAATCACTGGGTTTCTCTCTGCCAGTGGTGCATGCTGGGACAGAGCACATATACTGGTGGGAGCTGCCATGTGCTCTCTCTTGACGGGACCAGCCATGGATTAGGGCTGGGTCCTGTTCAGCCTGCCCCCCAGGCTAGGCCGAGGCCGGGGGGTGGGCATAGGCTGATGTAAGGCAAAAGGTTTCCCTGAGGCCTCCAACATGGAGGAGGCCTGAGAGATGGATAAAGGAAGAGAACCGGGACCAGTGAAGGCTCTTGAAGCACCCTGGAACTATGTGGGCTTCAGAGAATGCTCGGTGTCTTTCCTGGATTGAGGATCTGCATCCATCTGGACTGTCTGGTACAACGGTGGTTATCTGATGTGGTCGGGTGGATCTGCATTGCTACTTGTACAAGGTTCAGTGAGTCTGGAGCTTCGGATGGTTACCCCTGGACACCTAGAACCCCCTATACCCCTGGACACCTAGAACCTCTATCCCCTCTGGACACATAGAACCCCTATACGCTCTGGACACCTAGAACCTCTATACCCTCTGGACACCTAGAACCCCTATACCCTCTGGACACCTAGAACCCCTATACCCTCTGGACACCTAGAACCCCTATACCCTCTGGACACCTAGAACCCCTATACCCTCTGGACACCTAGAACCCCTATACCCTCTGGACACCTAGAACCCCCTATACCCTCTGGACACCTAGAACCCCTATACCCTCTGGACACCTGGAACCCCTATACCCTCTGGACACCTAGAACCCCTATACCCTCTGGACACCTAGAACCCCTATACCCTCTGGACACCTAGAACCCCTATACCCTCTGGACACCTAGAACCCCTATACCCTCTGGACACCTAGAACCCCTATACCCTCTGGACACCTAGAACCCCTATACCCTCTGGACACCTAGAACCCCTATACCCTCTGGACACCTAGAACCCCTATACCCTCTGGACACCTAGAACCCCTATACCCTCTGGACACCTAGAACCCCTATACCCTCTGGACACCTAGAACCCCTATACCCTCTGGACACCTAGAACCCCTATACCCTCTGGACACCTAGAACCCCTATACCCTCTGGACACCTAGAACCCCTATACCCTCTGGACACCTAGAACCCCTATACCCTCTGGACACCTAGAACCCCTATACCCTCTGGACACCTAGAACCCCTATACCCTCTGGACACCTAGAACCCCTATACCCTCTGGACACCTAGAACCCCTATACCCTCTGGACACCTAAAACCCCCTATACCCTCTGGACACCTAGAACCCCTATACCCTCTGGACACCTAGAACCCCCTATACCCTCTGGACACCTAGAACCCCCTATACCCTCTGGACACCTAGAACCCCCTATACCCTCTCTCCCAGCAAAGGTGTTCAATAAATCGTTTACTTAGCATTTTACTACTGGAGTGGACACCAGTTTATGGGCACCAGAAGAAGGACGGTTAGTGCTATTGGGCGGGCGGCTGGAGATCAACCCCCAGACAGAGTAGATGTGGACCGGCCAACCAGCGGCTCCCTGCGGGGAGTTATCGCTACACAGACAATCGTCAGGAAATGGGATTGAAATTTCCCCGACTGAACAAAGCAGAAACATCCAATCCAATTGCTTTCACTGAAATCCCCTTTCTTCTTTATATAGTTTTGATTCCATTTCAATGTATTTATTGGTTTCCAATCCATTGATTACTATCGGGTGATTGAACTGGTGGGTGGTAGATATTGTATCTGCCATAAAGTGGTGGAAACTAACTGAAAATCTCCCCATGTGAAGTTCTGTCTCCTCCCACCACACATGACCTGGCCTCTCTTGTATCTCGTTCTGTGTTCTCAGAGAGTCGCTGGAAGTCAAGTAAGCAGCAAAATCAAGTTTTTTGGGCGGTCGCTGAGTGGAAATCTGGACATGACGGGGGATGGACTTCCAGATCTGGTTGTTGGAAGTGAAGGCGGGGCCACCATATTGAGGTGAGAAGAAATGAATTATTGTACCTGATAGTAGAATGTTTTCCTACATTGACTCTCCACCATCCACCTCAGGTGGTGCATTCAGACCTCTGGCGTTACTCTTTGTTCTGTTGTACACTCAGATCCCGTCCGGTCGTCTCTCTGTCCGTGTCCATGACATTTCACCCCCAAGAAATTCCACTTTCCTCCTACGAGTGTTCAGAAATGAGTCAGAGAGGGGAGGCGGCGGCCAATATTACCATATGTTTTACCCAGGAAGTAAGGAGTGCCGGTCATACAGGTGAGGGTCTACCGGATTCTGGGCCTCTCAACGTTACCCACCACCATTACACCTTTTACTTAAAGGAGAACTATGTCCTGCAGCCTCTTAGCAGCCACTTCCTGTCTGCATTCACTCAGGTGATGGTTGCATGCAGTGGCGAACCTAAGGAATAAAGAGCCCTGGTGCAAGATTTTATTTTGGGAACCCCCTCCCAAGAGTGGGGGGGGGGGGGGGGGGGGCTTGTCACTCACCTCATAGTTCTAGCCGACCTGTGACAATGAGACTGTCACAGGTCGGCTCAGTAGATCGGGAAGTGAGCGAACACATACCGGCGTTCACTCACCTCTCGATCCTGTCACGGCTCTCTGCCATGACAGGGGAGGGGTTGGATTCCTGACTGGTGGATCCGATGGGGGAGGGGGCAGGTACAGCTTGCTCTGCCTCTAGATAGGCAGAGCCAGCTGTCACTCACGCAGCTGGGCGGATCCAGACATAATTGTTGGGATCCACTCCGGCTGCGGCGTCTCAGTATACCGCGAGCTGTAGCTCCCTATATACTGAACCTAGGGTGACGGGAGGACGCTCGTTTGTGTCCTCCCGTTACCCTGAGGAGAACTATGGGGAAAAGCCCTGACCCCATAGTTCTCCTTTAAGTAGATGATGGAAAGGATGGGACACTTCGGTTGGTTGGATCCCCAACACCCCAACATGTGTTTGTAGAAATATTACAGGGTCACCTAGACTTGGTATCAGGAGTTCTGTTATCTGACAGTCTCTTCTACCTCTCAGGAGCTGGGTCTGCACACCTACTGTGCCCACAAAGGGGGGTTACCACCATCTCTGTTAGAATGTTCATGTATTTTATATCACGGAGAATGCAGCAGAAGGAGAGGGGGACACCCAAGGTGGGTGGGGACAGGATAGAGAACTACGATGAGAGGATCTCACTACTGGAACTCCCTAAGTTCCCTAACCCTAAGGCAGGGGGAGACCCCACAAGACTTCACCTATACCTGAATGCCTGTATGTCCCTTATGGTGTGGTACGCGAGACACAAATGATTTGCATATTTGATTCTACAAGTTCCAGTGAAGCCATTACTATCCATTCACTGGCCGTCTCTTTTCACCCCAGGTGAAATCTCGTCACAGTTGAACTACACTCTCCTACTGGATGCGGCATTTACTGTGACCCGCGCAGTCTTCTCCCACCAGCCTGACTCCCGAACAGTGGACGGGTCCATGGAGCTAGCCAAGATACCAAGATGTGTCCACCATGCCATCGTTCTTCCTGTGGGTTAACATTTAATGCCACCTTACTAGGCAACCACACAGTACATACCCCATGTAGTCATCACCAGGGTTTTATAACCCTAACACTAAGAGTAACCCTCGCCCTAATCCAACCCTAACACTAAGAGTAACCCTCGCCCTAATCCAACCCTAACACTAAGAGTAACCCTCACCCTAATCCAACCCTAACACTAAGAGTAACCCTCACCCTTATCCAACCCTAACACTAAGAGTAACCCTCACCCTAATCCAACCCTAACACTAAGAGTAACCCTCACCCTAATCCAACCCTAACACTAAGAGTAACCCTCACCCTTATCCAACCCTAACACTAAGAGTAACCCTCACCCTTATCCAACCCCAACACTAAGAGTAACCCTCACCCTTATCCAACCCTAACACTAAGAGTAACCCTCACCCTAATCCAACCCTAACAGTAAGAGTAACCATTACCCTAATCCAACCCTAACACTAAGAGTAACCCTCACCCTTATCCAACCCTTACACTAAGAGTAGCCCTCACCCTTATCCAACCCTAACACTAAGAGTAACCCTCGCCCTAATCCAACCCTAACACTAAGAGTAACCCTCACCCTAATCCAACCCTAACACTAAGAGTAGCCCTCACCCTAATCTAGTCATACTACTAACAATAACTCTCAGTTTAAATATAACCCTACCACTAAGTGTAACCCTTAGCCTTGGTTTTGCTTAGCTGTAACCCCAACCTAACCCTAGAACTTAACGCAAGCCTGAACTTCAACCTTTCCCTACCCTTACTCAACCTGACCTGAGCTCTATCCCCAGGCATTTCCCTAGCAGCAATATCACTTTTGTTCCACCAATGGATGCACTGTACGGTGTTATTCAGGGATGACAGACATCTTGATGCTGCCATTCAATACACTCAATATATACCCAATCAATGGCCACCCTTCCCTTTCTCTTACATGAGAATATTCCTCTTCCAAGTCTCATCCGGTGTGACATCGGTTTGTAGAGATTGAACATTTCTCTTGTCTCTCTCTGTATCAGGAGTGTGTGGTGAACTCTCTTTCTCCTCTCCGAGTCTTTCTCAACTTCACTCTTATGGGAGCTCCTGTACTGAGAGACGACTCGAAACACGGCGTCTCTGAAGAGGTACTGAGGGCGCACAAGGTTGGGCTGATGAGAGTCTCCACTCTGAATCCATTGAATGACAATGTCACTTGTTCTTTTGCAGCTTTTATTTCAGAAGAACTGCGGTGGGGACGGCGTGTGTGAGGATGACCTGAAAGTCAACGTCACGTTTTCAAAGTAAGGCCATACCGGCAATCTTACCACTCGTTCTAGAACATTCCATAACACTTTCCATAGGCTCCTCCCCCTTCAGTCTATCAGGAATGCAGCTGCTAGACTCATCCACCTAACCAACCGCTCAGTGTATGCAACCTCCCTCTGCCAATCCCTGCACTTGCTTCCATCCTCACCCCCCTCTGTCAATCCCTGCACTGGCTTCCATCCCCCTAACCCTCTGCCGATCCCTCCACTGTCTTCCAATAGCCCAAAGGATAAAATTCTAAATATTAACAATCACTTACAAAGCAATCCACAACTCCGCCCCCGGATATATCTCCAACCTGGTCTCAAAGTATCACCCTAAACGTCCACTCTGCTCTTCCCAAGACCTCCTGCTTTTCAGCTCCTTCATCAACTCCTCCAATGCTCGCCCCCAGGACTTCACTAGAGTCTCTCCCATCCCATGGAACTCTCTCCCCCAACCTGTCCGTCTGTCGCCCACCTTGACTGCCTTTAGGCATTCCCTAAAGACTCATCTCTTCACGAAAGCCGATCCCACCTCAACCTAACCACTCAACCATTCATCCCCACACAGCTACCTCCTCATGCATCACTGGCCCCTCCCCTTTTAGATTGTAAGCCCTCAGGGGCGGGGCCCTCCTTACCATATTGTCTTGAATTGTATTGTGACTGTAATGTCTTCCTTATATTGTAAAGCGCTGCGCAAACTGTTGGCGCCATATAAATCCTCTATAATAATTAGACATGTGCGATTCGTTTCGTTATTCGTACGAATTTTCCTGAAATTTGTAAATTCGGAAGCATCCGAAATCCGAATTGCAGTTTCCGAATTATATCCGAAATACGAAATTCCGTTAACGAATTTTGGATCCGAATTTCTTTGAAACAGGAACTAATATTACCCCTGTAAATGAGGTTGAACAACATGACAAGATTTTTTTTTAAATCCGAGATACGGATCCGCTGCTGCTGAGGGTCGCATTACAATTCACAGGCAGGAAATACGAAATTCCGTTGACGTATTTTCGTTCCGTTACGCACATTCGTTATATTGAAGTTAAAAAGCAAAGTACATTTATATTGGAGTTGATGGTTTTTTTTTATCTGAAATACGAAATTCGGATCCGGACTCCGTTTCTGGCTTCCATCCCCCTAACCCTCTGCCGATCCCTCCACTGTCTTCCAATAGCCCAAAGGATAAAATTCTAAATATTAACAATCACTTACAAAGCAATCCACAACTCCGCCCCCGGATATATCTCCAACCTGGTCTCAAAGTATCACCCTAAACGTCCACTCTGCTCTTCCCAAGACCTCCTGCTTTTCAGCTCCTTCATCAACTCCTCCAATGCTCGCCCCCAGGACTTCACTAGAGTCTCTCCCATCCCATGGAACTCTCTCCCCCAACCTGTCCGTCTGTCGCCCACCTTGACTGCCTTTAGGCATTCCCTAAAGACTCATCTCTTCACGAAAGCCGATCCCACCTCAACCTAACCACTCAACCATTCATCCCCACACAGCTACCTCCTCATGCATCACTGGCCCCTCCCCTTTTAGATTGTAAGCCCTCAGGGGCGGGGCCCTCCTTACCATATTGTCTTGAATTGTATTGTGACTGTAATGTCTTCCTTATATTGTAAAGCGCTGCGCAAACTGTTGGCGCCATATAAATCCTCTATAATAATTAGACATGTGCGATTCGTTTCGTTATTCGTACGAATTTTCCTGAAATTTGTAAATTCGGAAGCATCCGAAATCCGAATTGCAGTTTCCGAATTATATCCGAAATACGAAATTCCGTTAACGAATTTTGGATCCGAATTTCTTTGAAACAGGAACTAATATTACCCCTGTAAATGAGGTTGAACAACATAACAAGATTTTTTTTTAAATCCGAGATACGGATCCGCTGCTGCTGAGAGTCGCATTACAATTCACAGGCAGGAAATACGAAATTCCGTTGACGTATTTTCGTTCCGTTACGCACATTCGTTATATTGAAGTTAAAAAGCAAAGTACATTTATATTGGAGTTGATGGTTTTTTTTTATCTGAAATACGAAATTCGGATCCGGAATCCGTTAACGGAATTTGTATTTCGGATAAAAAAACAACTACCACATCGACTCCAATATTAACAAAGGTATTTTTGCTTTTTAACTTCATCATAACGAATGTTCGTACAGTTACGAAAATGTGCCGAAACTAACGAAAATCCGTATCTCGTACGAATCCGAATTGAGTTCCGGATACGAATTACGAAATACGAAATAACGGATATTCCGAAACGGAACAAATTTTTTGACGGCGCACAAGTCTAATAATAATAATTCTAAACAGCATTTATCTAGAAGGACATTCAGTTGGTATTATTTACAAGATCATCTTGTTTTTGTGATGATAACATCCTTGTATTGCTAGAAGGGGTACATTAAGCTTTTGGATCAGGGGGGTATCTCTAGGTTATGTTCTAGTAAGGTGAAGTTCTTGATTAGGGTTATGTTTAGGTGAACGGCTGTGCTTAGAAATGGAGTGCAGGTATCAGACTGGTTTTAGGGGTTGGTCTGGTTTCGGTTCAGGGTTAGTGGTCCATTCCAGACTGAGAATTAACAATTAGGATCAAGCTAATGATGTCTTCCTGGCTTGTCCTTTGTGATTTCCGGTGTTACCCTTTCCTTGTTCCTGGTCTATGACAGCGGTCTTCTTGGGTGCACAACCTTACAACACACATAACATATTCTGTGGCTCTTATGTCCCCCCGACAGCGTCACCGAGCTGGTGGTTGGAGCAGATTTGGACATCAGTTTGATGGTCTCTGTGAAGAATGAGGGGGATGATTCCTACAATGCTCGCATTCTCATCCCCTTTCCATCGGGTCTATCATATCGCAGGGTGTCTCTGATTGAGGTAATGGGGTGCTCTGTCATACCAGAAGGACAATCTCTCTGTAGGCTGAAGTCTAATGTTTGCTTTGTATGTCTCATAGAGTAACCGGAAGGTGACGGTGTCATGCTCAACTTTGGAGGACCAGAGGGTGTTGAACTGTGCAGTGAACAGACCTCTCCTGAGGCCCAATACCATGGTAAGTAAAGACACGGGAGAGACTGCTAGAGGGAGGAGGAGTGCATAGGACCCAACACCATTTAAAAGGAGACTGCTACTAGAGACTGCTAGAGAGCGTACGAGCGCGTGAGACCCAACATTATGGTAACAGGAGACTCTCAGGTAATCAAGACTCTTAAGAAAACTAAAAGTTGCTAGAGAGTTTCTGAACATAAAAGTCTATTTGTCTCGGAGGGATTTTTCTAACTAGAAACATAAGTAAGTCACCTAAATGGTGTTTCTGAATTGTTTCTGGTTTACTATCCACATGTGGAAAGGAGGACAAGAGACAGAAGAATTGTGGTCGGCCTCCATATTTTGGTGTTTTGTTGCCATGTTCCCATAAACCTCCATTAGTTCCCCCTCTGACACAGCACATTGATGACAGCCACTGGGGACCCCTTATGTCTATGTTTCTCTATATCTGTCAGGTGGTCTTTATGGTGAGCTTCCATGTTTCTCCTACCGCTGAGCTTGGAGACACGTTGACTTTGACGGCCGGTGCGGACAGGTAACCACCATGAACACGATACTGCATCCTGGCACCTTGGACGCTCACACCTATAATGCTGTATAAGCAGCTCTGACATTTACACATTGGTCTCTTCACAGCGATAACAGTGAGCCTTCAAATAATGACGTGAGAGCCTCCTGCCATCTGAGAGTTCTATACGCCATCTTTGTGACCATCACCAGGTGAGCAAATGGAACCCAAAGAGAGAACACGTAACGGGAGATATCAGACAATCCAAAAAGGGAAATTGTAAAGTCGCCTAGAAGTCATATTTCAGTGTTTGGTGGATGCTGGAGAGCTAAACCACCCGACAGTTCCTCCTGTCTCCCTCGAACTCTATTGGTGAGATCTTTGTTCTCTGCACTCTGGTGAGTTCCCCGCCCTGTACACCCGCTGTGCCCATTATGAGGGCCCCCCCCCCCTCCATCCCTATGCTGAGCTCCCGGGTCTGTACCCCCGCTGTGCCCATTATGAGGGCCCCCCCCCCCTCCATCCCTATGCTGAGCTCCCGGGTCTGTACACCCGCTGTGCCCATTCTGAGGGGCCCCCACCATCCCTGTGCTGAGTTCCCGGGTCTGTACACCCGCTGTGCCCATTATGAGGGGTTCCCTCTACCCCTGTGCTGAGTTCCCGGGTCTGTACACCCGCTGTGCCCATTATGAGGGGTTCCCTCTACCCCTGTGCTGAGTTCCCGGGTCTGTACACACGCTGTGCCCATTATGAGGGGCCCCCACCATCTCTGTGCTGAGTTCCCGGGTCTGTACACCCGCTGTGCCCATTATAGGGTCTCCCTGATATCTGTTGGAATTTGTATTCATTTATGTTATGGAGAAGCAACAGGAGGGGTGAGAGCACCTGATGGTGGACAAGAACTATGTTATGAACTATGGTGGGGCGATCTCTCCAGTAGGGTCCCGAAGGGAAAGGAGACCCCCTCGGGATGTTTTCATTAAAGCCTACCTGGAGATCTGTATTTCTTCTGGGTGGCGGAACCCTTCCATTATATTAGATCCCGGCCGGCTTCATACATCTTCCGTTCCTCTGCTTTGTGGAATAAAACCAGGAAAATATTACAGAGTAGATGACGGGGATTTCCTGTCTGCACCACATTTATGTCTTTATCAGGTAATGCAGATAAAGTTATAAAAGAGAAACAAATAAAAGTAACAATCCAAGAAAACCCAAATATGATACATCAGAAAGGAAAAGCAAAGATTTAGGATGGGGGGTGTGAAGAGGGAACCGGTCCACGTTGTATGCTACAGACCATGTCTCCTCTTCTACCTCCAGCCTGGAAGAATCCAGCAAATACCAGAACTTCACCAACCATGACAGCTCAATACAACACATCTATAAGGTAAGAATGCTATGGGAGGCCTCTCTCCGAGTGTCCAGTCCTGGTAGCCCTGGACTCTTGCTGAGATGGTACTTCACAAGAACCCAACTATTCCTCCATCAGCCTAAGATCCCTACAGTCCTCCATGCCAGAAGGATGGTGTGTCATAGGCAGGAGGTGATAACGTGTGTCTTCTGCAGGTCATGAATCTGGGGGAGCGCAGTCTTCCTCTCTCCATCATCTTCTTGTTCCCAGTGAGATTGGGCGAGATGTCTGTGTGGCAGAAGACAAATATCACCAGCTCTCAGGTGACTGTTGGACCCCTGTGCTGTCACAAATGTACTAATAATAGTAAAGTGCACTGCTCCCCAGTACCACAACCTGGTCAGCCCTTTGTCTATAAAAGCATCTGCAATGTATTCTAATGGTGGAGCCTCCTGGTCCTGGTCCTGGTCCTGGTCCCGGTGGCTCCAACCAGACGTCCATCTTGTCTGTTAACAAAGAAGCTTCTGACATTGGCTAACACTTTATCACCATGGATCAAGTTGAGGAGAGCACTGAATGTTCCCCTCTTTCCTGTCCAGCCGCAGATCACCAAATGTACCACGACAGCTCAAACGGCACCAACAGAGAACTACCAGGAGATCCTGAGCACAAGTCCAATTTTGGTAAGCATCATCTTTCATATTATAACATCCTGAGCTGTACCGGAGTGCTAGCAACCCAACGCTTATCTCTTAGGTTAAGGCGAGCACCCAGAAGACACGTCTTCTTTATTATATACAGGACCAAGGAAACAACTGTCTGGATTTCCATACCGCCACCAATCACAATTACCCCGAACGGTGAAATGCCCTCTAAAATGTGGTTGGTGGCCATTGGTCATTACAAGTAGGGACGCACCGATACTAATGCTCGGACACTCACCCCCGATACTGGAACTTCCGGTCAGAGGTTCCTCAGATCGTCAGTGCCGCGAGGGAACATGGAGCCGGTGTTCTATCGAAAGCTCCAACTCATCGAGATCTCCAACTACCTCACTTCCGGTGCTCAGAAAGACTGGAGCCACCTGCTGAATATTGTTAAAATGCCGCCGTACAGAAGCTCCGTCAGTCTTTGTGTTTTGCAATTGTGGCAGGACAGTGCCGTATCATTATGGTGATTGGTGTGTTTGGCGCCCAGGACTCTCGGCCAGAGGGGCTGAGAGGGTCCAGAAAACATATCGTGTTACAGGAAAGGAGCTGGGATTAAAGGTTCTTTCCGGGTTTTCTGGAGTATAACTGGGATCCGGGTCTCTGGAGATTTCTAAGAGTCTTGGTCGGGATGAAATCTCCAGTCCTGGGGCCAGGTGCAGTCAATCACCAGGCCAGACTGTCCAGGTGGCTGATAACAGCCCTATGAAGAGATCGGACAGAGAGAGGCAGTCAGTGGTGATAGAGTACATGCAGAGCGTGGGAGGCTGTGTGTATGTGACGTACGAGACTCTGAGCTGGAGAGGCCTGGAGGGTCTGTGGCACACGCAGTGTTTGGAAAGGTCGGGAGGACCATCGTCACACAGGGAGGCATGATGCTGCTGGGCGTCTGGCCATGAGCAGGCTAAGGCTCTAACCCTGAGGTGGGACATGATACCGGTGCTGAGCCAAATCTTGGATGTTGCTGGAAGATACGCCCCGTTTATGTTTGTTTGCGGAAAAGAAGCAATTGAAGTTGTACTGTTTGGAAGAAAATAACGTTTTATTTGCTGTTACGGCTGGACAAGGATCCTTAAATACCCGAAAAACGTTACACAGTCTAACGCCGCCTGGACAAAATCTCCAACTTGCAAGTGCCCGGCAGTGAGGTAGTTGGAGATCTCGATGAGTTGGAGCTTGCAATAGAACACCGGCTTCCCGGCCAATCAGGAAGCCGAACGGCTGGTAATGACTCGCCACCTGGCTTCCTGATTGGCCGTGAAGCCGGCTCCATGCTAATGGCAGTACCAGTATCGGCGAGTACTGAAAGATAAATATCGGCACTTGTACTTGAAAAGCAAAAAAACCTATATCAGTGCATCCTAATGACCATCCTTCCGTGTCTGGGGGGAATTGTAAATACGATCCATGTATAGTTACATAGATACATAGTTATATAGTTACATAGTTACATAGATACATAGATACATAGTTATATATTTACATAGTTACACAGTATTTGAGGTTGAATAAAGACACATGTCCATCAAGTCCAACCTGTTGTGTGTGTGTATAGGTCCATGAGTGTTCTCATTTTTAACACCTCGTTCACACCTGAACGTTTTGTAGCGCATTCTACGCTCAACGAACGCGCTACAAAACGCTCAAAAATATAAATCCCATTGTATTCAATGGTCTCGTTCCCACCTCGGCGTATTTCCGCCCGTCCCTAACGCGCTACAAAACGGCCCTTGCCTGAAAAGGTACAGGTACTACTTTGGGCCGTTTTGTTTACCGCGGATTGCGGTAAAAAAACGCGCAACGGTCGCGCGACAGACGCGGATATGCAATACGCCTAGGTGTGAACGAGACCTTAAGAGTACCTGTACCCTTGTACATTTCGGTCTCTCAGGAAGTCGTCCAAAAGCCTCTTGAATGATTCCAGACTAATTGCAGAAATTACCGCTTGAGGCAGCGACTTCCAGACCCTAACCGCGCGAACTGAGAAGAACCCTCCGCCCCTTGTGTTCTAATTTTTTTTCTACCAGTTTTAGGTGGTGGCCTCTAGTCTTTGTTACGGAATTAATCTCAAAGAGTTTGTTGCTATGACTATGGAACATTTTGTACATGAAAATCATGTCCCCCCTTAATCTCCTCACCTCCAATGTAAACATGTTTAAATTTAGTAGCCTTGTCTCATAGTTCTGGTTCTCCATCCCCTCCCCCTTGTCTCATAGCTCTGGTCCTCCATCCCCTCCCCCTTGTCTCATAGCTCTGGTCCTCCTTCCCCTCCCCCGTGTCTCATAGCTCTGGTCCTCCATCCCCTTCATGAGTTTGGTTGCCCTCCGCTGGACTTTCTCCAGTTCAAGGACATCCCCTCTGTGTGCCGGTGCCCAAAACTGCACCGCATACTCCAGGTGAGGCCGAACCAGTGATGTGTAAAGTGGCAAAATTATAGACCTATCCCTGCAAGACATTCCCTTCTTGATGCAGGACAGGACTCTACTAGCTTTGCTTACCGCAACCTGGCACTGTGATCTATTATTCATCATGTAATAATCATGTAGATGTAAAATGCCCAATGACCATGTCATAGAAAGTCACTCATCACACACATTCAGCCAGGACCTTCAGACGTTCCTCTCCGGTTCCCTCACACTCTTCAGCAGACATAATGGAAGCTGCATTGTTCTCATTGTTCTATAATCACGGCCATACCCAGGGAAGCCTCTAGAAGGCGCTCTATGACCGTGTGATAGGACTAAGGACTATTTAGTAGAATTTGTTCAGGCTAATGGTATAGTTAGTGATAATCAGCATGGGTTTAGGAAAGACCGTTCCTGTCAGACTAACCTGCTAACTTTTTACGAGGGGGTAAGTAGAGATCTGGATGGAGGGAGGTCGGTGGATGTGGTATATTTGGATTTCGCTAAGGCTTTTGATACGGTACCTCATAAACGCTTACTTCACAAGCTAAGAGCTATGGGCATAGATGGAAGGGTGTGTACATGGATAGAGAACTGGCTAAAGGAACGGGTACAGAGAGTATCAATAAATGGCGCCCTTTCAGACTGGGCTAGTGTTATTAGCGGTGTGCCTCAGGGTTCTGTGCTGGG
>NW_017309677.1:17321-33335 GCF_000935625.1 Nanorana parkeri | reverse complement strand
GGGGTACAGGTAATATACAGGGGTACAGGTAATATACAGGGGTACAGGTAATATACGGGGGTACAGGTAATATACAGGGGTACAGGTACTCCTAAAAACGAGATGACGCGAGGATCTTTACACCCACACACACACACAATGGGTTGGACTTGATGGACATATGTCTTTATTCAACCTCAAATACTATGTGATAAGCAGAGGGATTCAAATCCCAACTTGTCCATCTGCTTAGAGAAGGGAGTCACAGTCAGAAGACAATAGGATGTGATCGGGCGGGGGGGGTCACTTTACCCTGACATGGCTTCTAGGCCTGAGAGCAGCACCGAGTCTCTTCATAGATGAATGAAAACAAAGAGGTCTGCGGTGTACCTGGCGGGTTCATACCACGGGCTGTGTGTCCACATTCAGATACATTGTGATAAAGGAGGAAATAATGATCACGGTGCCGTCAGTCAGCATCAGGGTACCCACACGTATTCAGTGTCATGTCAGGATCCAGTCCGTGTACCCATCGCACTCAGAACCGCTGCTCCATGAGATAAGAAGTGGGTGCAGCGGGTCAGGGCCGGTGCTAGGATTCTTGCCTAGACAGGCAAAGTTGCATTTTTGCGCCCCCCCCCAACCCCCTCCCCGACCCCCTGTAGTGCTGGGCCTGCTCCCTATCAGCATGTTTTTTTTTCTTCACTTACCTTCGGTGCGGGAGAGCAACGGCGAGTCAGCGCTGGTCCGGTGGGAGGAGCTCCAGGTGGGGTCCTAATTTAGCTGGCCGGCGACTGCCTGAAGTGCCGCGCGTGTCGGGATCCTCTGGCAGTCGCCGGTCAGCTAAATTAGGACCCCCCACCTGGAGCTCCTCCCACCGGACCAGCGCTGACGCGCCGCTGCTCTCCCGCACCGAAGATAAGTGGAAAAAAAACCATAGCGCAAACATCGGGGGCATTCTGACGAGTACTCGTCAGAATGCCCTGTTTTTTCCGCCCCCACCCTGCAGCCCCCTCAGGCGGCCGCTTGCCTTGCTGTAGCGCCGGGCCTACAGCGGGGGTCAGCGGGGGGCTTCCGTCAAAGTAAAAGTAAAGGATGGACACCGGCGCTCCAAAGCAAATCCGGGCCGTCTATTTATTCACCTACTCGTTGCAAATGCAAAACATTATTACTAGTTTGCCTGATGAAGGGGATCCTGTGAGCCCCCCGAAACGTTATATCTTGTGTTTTGTAGGTGAATAAATAGACGCACTGGATTTCCTTTGGAGCGCCGGTGTCCGTCCTTCACTTATAGGCTGAGTGTCAGGTCCCCACAGAGGCTGTCCGGGCCACTGCCGGAGTTCAGTGTTGAAATCAGACACGGCCAATGGGAAGGTGACTCCATGTCTCTCTCTCTCTCTCCTCAGAACTGCTCGGTTGGTTGGTGTGTCCGAGTGGAGTGTCAGATCCGGGATCTGGAACCTCAGAGTTCCATCATCTTCACTATCAATGGATCTGTGACTAAAGACTGGAGCACGCAGGTAGGTGCACTGTCTACATGCAGGTAGGTGTACTGTCTACACATCTCTCCTCAGAACTGCTCGGTTGGTTGGTGTGTCCGAGTGGAGTGTCAGATCCGGGATCTGGAACCTCAGAGTTCCATCATCTTCACTATCAATGGATCTGTGACTAAAGACTGGAGCACGCAGGTAGGTGCACTGTCTACATGCAGGTAGGTGTACTGTCTACACACAGGTAGGTGCACTGTCTACACGCAGGTAGGTGCACTGTCTACATGCAGGTAGGTGCACTGTCTACACGCAGGTAGGTGCACTGTCTACACGCAGGTAGGTGCACTGTCTACATGCAGGTAGGTGCACTGTCTACACGCAGGTAGGTGCACTGTCTACACGCAGGTAGGTGCACTGTCTACACGCAGGTAGGTGCACTGTCTACACGCAGGTAGGTGCACTGTCTACACGCAGGTAGGTGCACTGTCTACACGCAGGTAGGTGCACTGTCTACACGCAGGTAGGTGCACTGTCTACACGCAGGTAGGTGCACTGTCTACACGCAGGTAGGTGCACTGTCTACACGCAGGTAGGTGCACTGTCTACACGCAGGTAGGTGCACTGTCTACACGCAGGTAGGTGCACTGTCTACACGCAGGTAGGTGCACTGTCTACACGCAGGTAGGTGCACTGTCTACACGCAGGTAGGTGCACTGTCTACACGCAGGTAGGTGCACTGTCTACACGCAGGTAGGTGCACTGTCTACACGCAGGTAGGTGCACTGTCTACACGCAGGTAGGTGCACTGTCTACACGCAGGTAGGTGCACTGTCTACACGCAGGTAGGTGCACTGTCTACACGCAGGTAGGTGCACTGTCTACACGCAGGTAGGTGCACTGTCTACACGCAGGTAGGTGCACTGTCTACACGCAGGTAGGTGCACTGTCTACACGCAGGTAGGTGCACTGTCTACACGCAGGTAGGTGCACTGTCTACACGCAGGTAGGTGCACTGTCTGTATGCAGGTAGGTGCACTGTCTACACGAAGGTAGGTGCACTGTCTACACGCAGGTAGGTCTACTGTCTACACGCAGGTAGGTCTACTGTCTACACGCAGGTAGGTCTACTGTCTACACGCAGGTAGGTGCACTGGATATAAAGGATAATATGGGAACGCAATGTAAATGTCTCTTCATGTTACAGACGGAGCAGAGAAGAATCTCCCTGCAGAGCTGGGCAGAGATTGTATATGACAACCGGACCTACCATCAGAACCAGCACTTCACCCGAGCCCAGGTACTGTCCACCCTGTATGAACCAGTATTCCCCCATCCATCCATCCACCCACCCATCCGTACATCCATCCTTCCATCCTTCCATCCATCCATCCATCCGTCCATCCATCCATCCTTCCATCCATCCATCCTTCCATCCATCCATCCGTCCATCCATCCATCCATCCATCCATCCATCCATCCTTCCATCCATCCGTCCGTCCGTCCATCCATCCATCCATCCGATCCGTCCGTCCATCCATCCATCCGTCCATCCATCCATCCATCCATCCGTCCATCCATCCATCCTTCCATCCATCCATCCTTCCCTCCATCCATCCTTCCATCCATCCATCCTTCCCTCCATCCATCCATCCGTCCATCAATCCATCCATCCTTCCATCCATCCATCCTTCCATCCATCCATCCGTCCATCCATCCATCCTTCCATCCATCCATCCTTCCCTCCATCCATCCATCCGTCCATCCATCCATCCATCCTTCCATCCATCCATCCTTCCATCCATCCATCCGTCCGTCCATCCATCCATCCGTCCGTCCATCCATCCATCCGTCCGTCCATCCATCCATCCATCCTTCCCTCCATCCATCCGTCCATCCATCCATCCGTCCATCCATCCGTCCGTCCATCCATCCATCCGTCCGTCCATCCATCCATCCTTCCATCCATCATCCATCCATCTGTCCATCCATCCGTCCGTCCATCCATCCGTCCGTCCGTCCATCCAGTCCTATATGAGCTATGTCCACTACGAGGAGATCCCACTAATACATATACAGGTTACTGATGGTCAATGGACAGATCTGCCCAATAGACTTTTGTCCTCGAGGGCGGCGTGAAGGACAAGGGGCCCCATAGATCAGGGAAGGAGATCAGAAAGTGAGGAGGGGCCCCATAGAGCAGGGAAGGAGATCAGCCGTCTGCTCAGAAAGTGTTATTTTCAGTATCGGGGAGCAGTTTTCCGGCCACTATGTGGACTTCACTCTGAACTCTACCGCCCCCTGAAGTCCCAGAATCCTCCTGTTTCCATCTTATCGCTCTGCTCTCCTCTCTTGCAGACTCATATGGTGTTGGAGATCCTTGAGGAGTATAATTTCATCCCTATAATAGTCGGGAGCAGTGTGGGGGGTCTGGTCCTTCTGGCCCTGATAATAGCTGCATTGTACAAGGTGAGTGTTCGGGAGAAGGTGGTGACCGGGGGAGGGGCAATCTCATAATATACCTGAATGATTGTATACAATGTCTGCGGGGGCCACATCCTCCGTCTGGATGTTCCCATTCTCTAATTCTCTAATTCCCAGATGTCTCGTATCTTCCCTGGTCTTCCTCTTCCCTCCACATCCCCCATCCATCCCAGTCCATCAACCTTTATATGGTACACGTGGTCTACTATGGTGTACATGTGCCTTCATTACCCCCGTAGTCTGATCTCACACAGAGCTCCACACATGAATGAGGAGCAGGTCCTCCCAGACCACCAACCACACCCACCGGTCATCTAGCTCTGCATGTATATACTGTATGTGGGTTTGGTGCTCTTGGCTTATAGATCTCAGTATTGCCCCTCCGGGTACATTTGGCATGTGAGCAGATAGACAGACTGGAGCATAGTCTGTGGACCAGCTATACTCAAGGCTGGTGGGGTTCGGGCAGAGTAGCCATGCAGGACAGACATCCGGCAAGTAAACAATATTATAGACCAGGGCCCAGGGGTAAGAAACCTTGGCACTCCAGCTGCGGTGAAACTACATATCCCATGATGCCTCTGCCTTTGGGAGTTATGCCTGCGGTGTCAAACTCTTGCAGTGTGCCATGGGACTTGTAGTTCCACAACAGCTGGAGTGCCGAGGTTGCCTACCCCTGTTATAGACCGAGCAATGTCCTGAGCAGAACAGTCTGAAGATCCGGAAACTGAAACACAAAAAGGTCCAACAAGAGTCACTATACATAGGTTGTGTCCCATCCCCCAATGTGTGTGCTGCCAGGAGAGGGGATTCCCCCGTGGTTAGGGTCCATCATGGTGCTTCTGGATCATTCCTGGAACATTCTTGTGGCCTGTCCCTGAGTGGTAGATGTGTCAGTCATCAGACCTCTCCTAGCCAATCATGAGTCTGCCGATAGGGAGAATGTTCATGAGCCAGAGGAGTTTCATTGGGCGTGGTGTGGCCTCTTCTGTAGCTGTGTAGGGTCACGTCACGTGGTACCTTGTGGGTGCTTGGTGCTTCCTCTGGCTTTTGGGATCCAAAGTGAGAGATGATGAAGTTCCTGTGCGGGCAGCAAGTTAATTCCGTCACAGGAAAAAGATCATGTGAGGTGAGAATGTAGGGCTGTGGACCTGGTGAGCTGCTTGGTTGTGAGAGAAGAGGTTTGGGGTGGAGGGGTCTCCACATCTCTTGGACAAGGCCACAAATCCCGAGTGTTGGAGGTCACCCTTTCCCTGGTCTGCCCTGTGACTTGGTATTGCGTATGAAGGGATTGAAGAAGTGCTGAAAGTAGAGGTGAAGATGTGTGTTGGCCAAAGTCCTGCTGCCCTGTGAGGAACACCCGCTAAGTACAGTGTGGAGGAACATTCCATACTATCGTTAGATGTTGGACAGAAGCCATCAGGATACAACTGAAGAGCTTCAGAAAGGGCTCTCCGTGAAAAAAGCCAGCCCGAGAAGAACATCAGAGACAAGGACCTTCAGCCAGTAGGTCAAGGCTTCACCGCCGGTGGTATTACACAGGCCCGCTGCCAAAGGTTTATTTTAGTGTGGAGCAGAGCAGGGAAGATCGAGGTTCTTTGTATCTTCCCGACGTCCTTCTATCATTTCTTGTCCTGAACTCCCCAACCAAATCTCATCTAGTCATAAAACCTGACAAGAGGCCCCAGCTGTCCGCCATTTCTTTATACGTTGACTGGAGTTGGACTTTGATAGGCTGAAGACCTCTAGAATGAGGAACCTCCAGCAGTGCGTCCTCCTTCTAAGTAGCTGACGCAGCAGTGAAATCCATTCTGGAAAAATGTCTCCATAAGCAGAAAACCCAAATGACGGCACCAGAGTGATCGCCACCGATGTGAGACGAGCCAGCTGCTCCACGTCCAGAGACACGAGAAGAGGAAGGAGAGGAAACCACAAAACATAACGCTGAGAACACTTCATCAAACCCAACGGAAGACAACAAACCACTGCGTCCGGCTCAGCTCAGTGTGGGGTAAATCCCACACTGACTACTACAACACCCCCCCTCCCCCCTTTAGAGACCCCCCATCCAGGCAACCACCAAGACTATAAAATACAAATGATTGATTCCCAATAATGGAAAGATAAAACTGGGGTGACCTTCTCTGAGAGAGACACACACACTACTGGGGGCAATCTCACCATTGTGGGAGGGGCAGAGACACAAACTACTGGAGGGGAAATCTCACCATTGTGGGAGGGGCAGAGACACAAACTACTGGAGGGGAAATCTCACCATTGTGGGAGGGGCAGAGACACAAACTACTGGAGGAAATCTCACCATTGTGGGAGGGGCAGAGACAAACTACTGGAGGGAATCTCACCATTGTGGGAGGGGCAGAGACACAAACTACTGGGGGCAATCTCAACATTGTGGGGGGGGCAGAGACACAAACTACTGGGGGAAATCTCACCATTGTGGGAGGCGCAGAGACAAATTACTGGAAGAAAATCTCACCATTGTGGGAGGAGCAGAGACTTAATTGTGGCTAGTTGTTTTGGTTTACTGGATAATTTGTCTTTTCACAGGTGGGCTTCTTCAGGCGCCACTATAAGGAGATGCTGGAAAGTCCTGAAGACGTCAACATGGAAAGCGAGGCAGCCAAGGAGCCAGGGACTCCAATGGCTCCAGAATGTGAGGAATCCAACTGACTGCCTGAAATTTACAAGGGCAGAAGTGATGTCATTTTGCCCCGGCCACAAACCGCAGAACTTCCTAGATGATTCCTAATACCTTCCCAGATGGATCCATCGCTGATTGTTGAAGCTATATGCAGCAGAACTTGGACATGTATAACAGACAAGAAGAGAGACCATCCTTCTCCCTCCGATATCTTCCATTCACACCGGACTCTTCAGATATTCAGCCACGTCTAGGCACTTCCACCACCCAGAGCTTCCCAAATGTATTCCAGGATTTCTGAAGACCTCCCCGGGACCATCACATGGCCCTTCCTCTGAGACATCTAGATCTTCAGAGAAGGAATGAACCGTCTTCTGTTATCTGCTTTTTGGTCTACAGCCACCGTTAGAAGGACTTTACAACCTGGAATGATAGGGAGCTTTCTTCTCCCTATGGCACACCCAGCGTTACCACACAACCCCAAAAGCCCCATGGCTTTGTGGGGTCTCACCAGGGTAGCAGATTTTGCCTTGTACACACATGCGATGACTCACCGGCCCAAGAGTGAGGAGGAGACTCAGCCCAAGTGATTCCGTCAGGTAACGAAGGGAAGGGGGAGGAGTGTATGTCCGTGACGTCACCGGACTCCTCCCTCCTTCCCTTCGTTACCCATCACGGACAACTACATCACCCGACTCCTCCCCCCTTCCCTTCGTTAGCCGACAGAGCCACTCGGGGAAGGGGGGAGGAGTCCGGTGACGTCGATGTCCGTGACGTCACCGGATCTCCGACGGAAGACCCGGAAGCCGGCGGAGAGGTGAGTAACTTTGATCGATCAAAATAATTTTGATCGATCAAAGAAATTAACGATTAATCGACGGCACACCAGACAATATCTCACGGCACACTAGTGTGCCGCGGCACAGTGGTTGAAAAACGCTGATCTAGAGGTATCTGACAGGACAAGACCTCAGGAGAAATCTCCCTGATGGGGAACAACATTAAACCTGACAGATTATCCAACCCTCCACGCTCCATCCAGAATAAAGGTTTTGTCCAGTTTTACCCAATGTATATAGGAGAGAAACGTATACCGAGAATGAAGCAGCAGAGACATGAGTTGGGCCTTAGTTTCCCCCTTCCTTTCCTCTAGGTTCTGCTGCTGGCTCCTTTCTAATGGTCTCTGGCCTGGAAGTCATCTGCGTGACCTTCACCATCCCCTCTAATCATGATTTCAGCCAACTGCCTGACCGTTGATCACATATTGGTGTAGAATGCTGTGTGATTCCTTGTATATTATATTAGTTGTGAACCGAATGTAAAGTGTGCGATGGCGGAATTCATTCACCAATAAATCTTCCTCCAGAAATACATCTACCACATTCCTTCTCCTGGCCTGGTCCGGCCTGACCTCTATAAGTGTCTCTGTTAACAGTAGCTAGCTCCTTTTGCGCCCAAGGCAAGAACAAGAAAATTGTGCGCCCCCTCCAACAGATGTGTGATGTCACCCGATGCTGCGCACAAACAGGAAGTGATGTAAAGCACTTCCTGTTCATTCATAACTGGGGCACATAGGGGGGGAGCGCTCCATTTCTCATCGGATCCTCGCTGCCTCTGCCCATGCAGGCGGGGAAGAGCAGCGGGGATCCGGGGAGAAGCTGGAGCCTGTGCTGCCCCTCTTCTCCCTGCCGGAGCCGCTGTTTCCATGGCGCCCTGTGCTCGCCATGGCAACAGGGGCGAGGGGGCACAGCCAGGCCGGTCCTGGCCGAGCCCCCCTCTCAGCTGCACCTGAGGCGAGTGCCTTACTCGCCCCATGGTAGCTACGGCCCTGTCTGTTAATACACATTGAGGTGGAACACTCTGGTGAGTCTGAGTCTCTACTTGCGGTGGAGGTCACGGGCTGTGTACGAGGGTGGAGATGTATTGGGACATACGCCGGATAACGCAAGGTTTAGGAGGAAACTGGCCAGGCAATGTTGTGGTCAGATAAGATACCATTTCCCATTTCCAGAGAAATAACTGACACCATGTCACCAAACCAGCAGGTCCTACAAACTGCACATCAGAAGAAGGAACGCCCTACCAGGATTATGTGGGGTGAGGTGACCCGCAGGGCAGTGGGAGTTGGACTAATGAAATGTGAAGGTAGATTTAGAGAAATATCAAACAATCGCACCTTGTATGATACGGCACCGAAAGGGGGAAGTCACACGAAAGATTATCGCGGCGTACACAATGCCAATATGGGGGGTGAAGGGGGGAGGGTTAGGAAATCGGAACAGCGCCCAGTGTCTGGATTGTGATAAATGCCGATCTGGAGCCCGGCTGTCTGCTGTGTTTTCTAGTTTACAGACTTTACTCTCTCTGGCGGCATTAGACATCCACAAATGTTAAAGCAACTGAAAACAAGAATACATTTATAAAACAAATCCTCCAATGACACGTGAGGGCGGCGGCCGTATGAGTGAGCTGAGGAGAGCCTGAGGGCGGCGGCAGTATGAGTGAGCTGTGGAGAGCCTGAGGGTGGCGGCAGTATGAGTGAGCTGAGGAGAGCCTGAGGGTGGCGGCAGTATGAGTGAGCTGTGGAGAGCCTGAGGGTGGTGGCCGTATGAGTGAGCTGTGGAGAGCCTGAGGGCGGCGGCAGTATGAGTGAGCTGAGGAGAGCCTGAGGGTGGCGGCAGTATGAGTGAGCTGTGGAGAGCCTGAGGGTGGCGGCAGTATGAGTGAGCTGTGGAGAGCCTGAGGGTGGTGGCCGTATGAGTGAGCTGAGGAGAGCCTGAGGGCGGCGGCAGTATGAGTGAGCTGAGGAGAGCCTGAGGGTGGCGGCCGTATGAGTGAGCTGTGGAGAGCCTGAGGGTGGCGGCAGTATGAGTGAGCTGTGGAGAGCCTGAGGGTGGTGGCCGTATGAGTGAGCTGTGGAGAGCCTGAGGGCGGCGGCAGTATGAGTGAGCTGAGGAGAGCCTGAGGGTGGCGGCAGTATGAGTGAGCTGTGGAGAGCCTGAGGGTGGCGGCAGTATGAGTGAGCTGTGGAGAGCCTGAGGGTGGTGGCCGTATGAGTGAGCTGTGGAGAGCCTGAGGGCGGCGGCAGTATGAGTGAGCTGAGGAGAGCCTGAGGGTGGCGGCAGTATGAGTGAGCTGTGGAGAGCCTGAGGGTGGCGGCAGTATGAGTGAGCTGTGGAGAGCCTGAGGGTGGCGGCAGTATGAGTGAGCTGTGGAGAGCCTGAGGGTGGCGGCCATATGAGTGAGCTGAGGAGAGCCTGAGGGTGGCGGCCATATGAGTGAGCTGAGGAGAGCCTGAGGGTGGTGGCCGTATGAGTGAGCTGTGGAGAGCCGGAGCTTCTTCCTGGACCCCTCAGCAGACGTGGTCTGATCTTCATTTATAGGGGAACCAACATTCCACGACTAATCGTTTTCATCAACAAGACTTTTTCAGCGACTAAAGCTAGGGATGCGCCGACATATCGGCCGAAAATGGCACGTTGACTAAATGCCAAAAGTGCCATTTTCCTGCCGACATATCGGCGCATCCCTGCTTTCTCTCCTCCCCGCTGGGCGCTGCTCTGTGTTCCAGCGGGGAGGAGAGAAAGCGTCACAGGAGGCCGAGCGCTGCGGGAGGAGAGCGCTGTAAGCAGCCGCCATCTCTCCTCCCACCCCGCTTAGCCTCCTATCACAGTCCGGCAGAACGGTGTGTGGGCGGAGACAGGCCACGATGTCACAGGAGGCTGAGCTCTCCTCCACGCTCGCTCAGCCTCCTGTGACAGCGTGTTAGGACGGAGAGCGGGTAAAGCAGTCAGGGATCAGGGATCGCTGAATGTTTGTAGATAATTGAGGACAGAGCATGGTTACTATATCCTCAATTATGAATGAATGGGAAGTGATCTACATTAAGCCTACATCACTTCCTGTTCATTCATGATTGTGGATATAGTAACCATGCTTTGTCCTCAATTATCTACAAACATTCAGCGATCCTGGACTGCTCGTACCCGCTCTCCGTCCTAACACGCTGTCACAGGAGTCTGAGCGAGAGGTGTGGGGGGAAGCGCTCAGCCTCCTGTGACATCGTGGCCTGTCTCTGCCCACACACCCCTCTGCCGGACTGTGATAGGAGGCTAAGCGTGGTGGGAATGATCAGGAACACTCAGTATAGAGGATTCCTGTTCATTGATAACAGAGGCTGCAGAAAAAGAGATTGAGGACTCTCTGTGTCTCTGAGGACTCTGTGTGTCTCTGAGGACTCTGTGTGTGTCTCTGAGGACTCTGTGTGTCTCTGAGGACTCTGTGTGTGTCTCTGAGGACTCTGTGTGTCTCTGAGGACTCTGTGTGTGTCTCTGAGGACTCTGTGTGTCTCTGAGGACTCTGTGTGTGTCTCTGAGGACTCTGTGTGTCTCTGAGGACTCTGTGTGTGTCTCTGAGGACTCTGTGTGTCTCTGAGGACTCTGTGTGTGTCTCTGAGGACTCTGTGTCTCTGAGGGCTCTGTGTGTCTGAGTGCTCTGTGTGTGTGTCTCTGAGGACTCTGTGTGTCTCTGAGGACTCTGCGTGTGTCTCTGAGGGCTCTGTGTGTCTCTGAGGACTATGTGTGTCTCTGAGGACTCTGTGTGTGTCTCTGAGGACTCTGTGTCTCTGAGGACTCTGTGTGTCTCTGAGGACTCTGCGTGTGTCTCTGATGACTCTGTGTCTCTGAGCACTCTGTGTGTGTCTCTGAGGGCTCTGTGTGTCTCTGAGGACTCTGTGTCCTTAATCTATTTTTCTATTTTAAAAGGGAATTATCAGTGGTCTGTTTAGACCCCCAATATTTCCCCGAAGCCCCTAAAAGTAAAAAATAAAAATATTTAATAAATACACATCAGTCTCTGTACAGAGGAGCTTACACTCTAATGTCCCCTCCCCCCCACAGTCACATCAGTCTCTGTACAGAGGAGCTTACAGTCTAATGTCCCCTCCCCCCACAGTCACATCAGTCTCTGTACAGAGGAGCTTACAGTCTAATGTCACATTAGTATACATTTATATATAGACACTGGTGGGTGAAGCCGCAGGACAGAGATGAGGGAGAGGTGTGTTGTGGAGATGACACATCTGGTTCTGTTTTGCACTCAGCGGAGGGTTTTGCAGAAGTATTTCAGATTGACCACATTGCAGCTCTGCACAGTGACAGAGAGCGAAGGACGGTCACAGTGACAGAGAGTGAAGACCGGTCACAGTGACAGAGAGCGAAGGACGGTCACAGTGACAGAGAGTGAAGACCGGTCACAGTGACAGAGAGCGAAGGACGGTCACAGTGACAGAGAGTGAAGACCGGTCACAGTGACAGAGAGCGAAGGACGGTCACAGTGACAGAGAGTGAAGACCGGTCACAGTGACAGAGAGCGAAGGACGGTCACAGTGACAGAGAGTGAAGACCGGTCACAGTGACAGAGAGCGAAGGACGGTCACAGTGACAGAGAGTGAAGACCGGTCACAGTGACAGAGAGCGAAGGACGGTCACAGTGACAGAGAGTGAAGACCGGTCACAGTGACAGAGAGCGAAGGACGGTCACAGTGACAGAGAGTGAAGACCGGTCACAGTGACAGAGAGCGAAGGACGGTCACAGTGACAGAGAGTGAAGACCGGTCACAGTGACAGAGAGCGAAGGACGGTCACAGTGACAGAGAGTGAAGACCGGTCACAGTGACAGAGAGCGAAGGACGGTCACAGTGACAGAGAGTGAAGACCGGTCACAGTGACAGAGAGCGAAGGACGGTCACAGTGACAGAGAGTGAAGACCGGTCACAGTGACAGAGAGCGAAGGACGGTCACAGTGACAGAGAGTGAAGACCGGTCACAGTGACAGAGAGCGAAGGACGGTCACAGTGACAGAGAGTGAAGACCGGTCACAGTGACAGAGAGCGAAGGACGGTCACAGTGACAGAGAGTGAAGACCGGTCACAGTGACAGAGAGCGAAGGACGGTCACAGTGACAGAGAGTGAAGACCGGTCACAGTGACAGAGAGCGAAGGACGGTCACAGTGACAGAGAGTGAAGACCGGTCACAGTGACAGAGAGCGAAGGACGGTCACAGTGACAGAGAGTGAAGGACGGTCACAATGACAGAGAGCGAAGGACGGTCTGCTCACTCTGAGCAGACTTCCACTCCTCTGACACCCGGGAAAGCTGTTCGGAGAGGGATGGGGAGGCACCTGCACTGGATGCTGATCTACCAAGGTAAGTGACGGAGCTGAGGGTCCTCTGACCATTGTAACAGAGCAGCTCCCCAGGATGGGTGTCTGTGGGGTCCAATCCAGACAATCATATGGAGGGGAAGGTTTCAGGATCTGCACCCCTTTGTGGCGGTCAATTTCTGATCACTGATCTCATTGGGGGTAATGTATTAAGGTGATGATGATGGAGGGGTGTCATATAGAGGTTCAGAAGTGTTCCAATCTCCTCCATCACCTCTGATCTCGCCGAAATCTCCTCCATCACCTCTGATCTGCCCGAAATCTCTTGCGTCAACTCCGATCTCCCCGAAATCTCCTCCATCACCTCTGATCTGCCCGAAATCTCCTCCATCACCTCTGATCTGCCCGAAATCTCCTCCATCACCTCTGATCTGCCCGAAATCTCCTCCATCACCTCTGATCTGCTCAAAATCCCCTCAATCACCTCTGATCTGCCCGAAATTTCCTCCATCACCTCTGATCTGCCTGAAATCTCCTCCATCACCTCTAATCTTCTCCAAATCTCCTCCATCACCTCTGATCTGCCCGAAATCTCCTCCATCACCTCTGATCTGCCCGAAATCTCCTCCATCACCTCTGATCTGCCCGAAATCTCCTCCATCACCTCTGATCTGCCCGAAATCTCCTCCATCACCTCTGATCTGCCCGAAATCTCCTCCATCACCTCTGATCTGCCCGAAATCTCCTCCATCACCTCTGATCTGCCCGAAATCTCCTCCATCACCTCTGATCTGCCCGAAATCTCTTGCGTCAACTCCGATCTCCCCGAAATCTCCTCCATCACCTCTGATCTCTCCGAAATCTCCTCCATCACCTCCGATCTCCACAAAATCTCCTCCATCACCTCTGATCTGCCCGAAATCTCCTCCATCACCTCTGATCTGCCCGAAATCTCCTCCATCACCTCTGATCTTCTCTAAATCTCCTCCATCACCTCTGATCTTCTCTAAATCTCCTCCATCACCTCTGATCTGCCTGAAATCTCCTCCATCACCTCTAATCTTCTCCAAATCTCCTCCATCACCTCTGATCTGCCCGAAATCTCCTCCATCATCTCCGATCTGCCCGAAATCTCCTCCATCACCTCTGATCTCCCCGAAATCTCCTCCATCACCTCTGATCTGCCCAAAATCTCCTCCATCACCTCTGATCTCCCAGAAATCTCCTCCATCACCTCTGATCTGCCCGAAATCTCCTCCATCACCTCTAATCTGCTCAAAATCTCCTCCATCACCTCTGATCTCTCCGAAATCTCCTCCATCACCTCTGATCTGCCCGAAATCTCATCCATCATCTCTGATCTTCTCCAAATCTCCCCCATCACCTCTGATCTGCCCAAAAACTCCTCCATCAGCTCTGATCTGCCCGAAATCTCCTCCATCACCTCTGATCTCTCCGAAATCTCCTCCATCACCTCTGATCTCTCCGAAATCTCCTCCATCACCTCTGATCTCTCCGAAATCTCCTCCATCACCTCTGATCTCTCCGAAATCTCCTCCATCACCTCTGATCTCTCCGAAATCTCCTCCATCACCTCTGATCTCTCCGAAATCTCCTCCATCACCTCTGATCTCTCCGAAATCTCCTCCATCACCTCTGATCTCTCCGAAATCTCCTCCATCACCTCTGATCTCTCCGAAATCTCCTCCATCACCTCTGATCTCTCCGAAATCTCCTCCATCACCTCTGATCTCTCCGAAATCTCCTCCATCACCTCTGATCTCTCCGAAATCTCCTCCATCACCTCTGATCTCTCCGAAATCTCCTCCATCACCTCTGATCTCTCCGAAATCTCCTCCATCACCTCTGATCTCTCCGAAATCTCCTCCATCACCTCTGATCTCTCCGAAATCTCCTCCATCACCTCTGATCTCTCCGAAATCTCCTCCATCACCTCTGATCTCTCCGAAATCTCCTCCATCACCTCTGATCTCTCCGAAATCTCCTCCATCACCTCTGATCTCTCCGAAATCTCCTCCATCACCTCCGATCTGCCCGAAATCTCCTCCATCACCTCCAATCTCCACGAAATCTCCTCCATCACCTCTGATCTGCCCGAAATCTCCTCCATCACCTCTGATCTGCCTGAAATCTCCTCCATCACCTACGATCTGCCCGAAATCTCCTCCATCACCTCTGATCTCCCCGAAATCTCCTCCATCACCTCTGATCTGCCCGAAATCTCCTCCATCACCTCTGATCTCCCCGAAATCTCCTCCATCACCTCTGATATTTTCTATTACCTATGTTCTCTCCTGTCACATCCAGTCTCTTTCCTCACTTTCCATTCTCCTACACCAACTGCATCTCCTCCAATCTCCTTCATTTCCTCCATCAATTTGAATCTTTTCAATCACCCCCTAAACCCTCCATCACATTGCCTGCAGCATACTGGTCACCGGGGGAGGGGAGACTGAGGAAATGCTTCCTCCTGCCTGCAGCAGACTGATCACTGGGGGGAGACTGAGGAAATGCTTCCTCCTACCTGCACCAGACTGATGACAGTCACTGATTGGAGCTCAGTGATGGATTATTAATGGAGTTATTCTGAACGATGATCTTTCTGTATTCTGTGACATGTCAGGATTTCATCTTATTCACAGCGCTCTCCTCTGCCGGCGCCTTCTTCGTGGACACGGAGCGTCCAATCGTCTTCCAGGATGCGGATCGGAGTTTTGGCTATCAGGTGGCGCAGTTGGGTGGAAGGTGAGAGGGTGACAGGTCCTCTTTATTGATCTTTCATGGTAAATATTAGTTCTGATAGCAGGGAAACGGGGAAAGGGACGTCCCTCTCTGTGCCCCACCCCCCATCTGTCTGCCCCTCCCCTTCAATTATTACTGCGCTGAGAAATGTCGCTGTGATCGCCCGATGAAGGGACCGCGCTGAGAAACGTCGCTGTGATCGCCCGATGAAGGGACCGCGCTGAGAAACGTTGCTGTGATCGCCCGATGAAGGGAGAAACGTCGCTGTGATCGCCTGATGAAGGGACCACGCTGAGAAACGTCGCTGTGATCGCCCGATTAAGGGACCGCGCTGAGAAACGTCGCTGTGATCGCCCGATGAAGGGGCCGCGCTGAGAAACGTTGCTGTGATCGCCCGATGAAGGGACCGCGCTGAGAAACGTCGCTGTGATCGCCCGATGAAGGGACCGCGCTGAGAAACGTCGCTGTGATCGCCC
>NW_017309677.1:15812-17227 GCF_000935625.1 Nanorana parkeri | reverse complement strand
CCCGAAATCTCCTCCATCACCTCTGATCTCCCCGAAATCTCCTCCATCACCTCTGATCTCCCCGAAATCTCCTCCATCACCTCTGATCTTCCCGAAATCTCCTCCATCACCTCTGATCTCCCCGAAATCTCCTCCATCACCTCTGATCTCCCCGAAATCTCCTCCATCACCTCCGATCTGCCCGAAATCTCCTCCATCACCTCCAATCTCCACGAAATCTCCTCCATCACCTCTGATCTGCCCGAAATCTCCTCCATCACCTCTGATCTGCCTGAAATCTCCTCCATCACCTACGATCTGCCCGAAATCTCCTCCATCACCTCTGATCTCCCCGAAATCTCCTCCATCACCTCTGATCTGCCCGAAATCTCCTCCATCACCTCTGATCTCCCCGAAATCTCCTCCATCACCTCTGATATTTTCTATTACCTATGTTCTCTCCTGTCACATCCAGTCTCTTTCCTCACTTTCCATTCTCCTACACCAACTGCATCTCCTCCAATCTCCTTCATTTCCTCCATCAATTTGAATCTTTTCAATCACCCCCTAAACCCTCCATCACATTGCCTGCAGCATACTGGTCACCGGGGGAGGGGAGACTGAGGAAATGCTTCCTCCTGCCTGCAGCAGACTGATCACTGGGGGGAGACTGAGGAAATGCTTCCTCCTGCCTGCAGCAGACTGATCACTGGGGGGAGACTGAGGAAATGCTTCCTCCTACCTGCACCAGACTGATGACAGTCACTGATTGGAGCTCAGTGATGGATTATTAATGGAGTTATTCTGAACGATGATCTTTCTGTATTCTGTGACATGTCAGGATTTCATCTTATTCACAGCGCTCTCCTCTGCCGGCGCCTTCTTCGTGGACACGGAGCGTCCAATCGTCTTCCAGGATGCGGATCGGAGTTTTGGCTATCAGGTGGCGCAGTTGGGTGGAAGGTGAGAGGGTGACAGGTCCTCTTTATTGATCTTTCATGGTAAATATTAGTTCTGATAGCAGGGAAACGGGGAAAGGGACGTCCCTCTCTGTGCCCCACCCCCCATCTGTCTGCCCCTCCCCTTCAATTATTACTGCGCTGAGAAATGTCGCTGTGATCGCCCGATGAAGGGACCGCGCTGAGAAACGTCGCTGTGATCGCCCGATGAAGGGACCGCGCTGAGAAACGTTGCTGTGATCGCCCGATGAAGGGAGAAACGTCGCTGTGATCGCCTGATGAAGGGACCACGCTGAGAAACGTCGCTGTGATCGCCCGATTAAGGGACCGCGCTGAGAAACGTCGCTGTGATCGCCCGATGAAGGGGCCGCGCTGAGAAACGTTGCTGTGATCGCCCGATGAAGGGACCGCGCTGAGAAACGTCGCTGTGATCGCCCGATGAAGGGACCGCGCTGAGAAACGTCGCTGTGATCGCCC
>NW_017309677.1:13449-15756 GCF_000935625.1 Nanorana parkeri | reverse complement strand
GGCAGTGGCAAGCATAAGGCGGGGAGGGGTGGCGGCGGGGGGTGTGGGGGGGGGGGGGCGGGGACGTTTTCAGTATTCCCGTGTCATTATATCGTCACATTATAATATTCACCCGATCCTTATTATAAGACGTGTTCCGTGTCATTGCAGTGTGATAGTCAGCGCTCCGCTCCACCAACAAATGAAGAACAAGACGGGACAAATATATCGCTGCGACCCGAAGACCGCCCGCTGCAACCCCATCCCCCTCCCAGGTAACATCGCATTCACATATGAAATATCCGAGAGATATAAAAGTGTTATTACATATCGCAGATTACGCCAACAAAAATATACCCGGAGGGCGGTGATGTCACTCCTGTATAATATATCTTATATCCGGAGGTTGGTGATGTCACACCTGTATAATATATCTTATATCCGGAGAGCGGTGATGTCACTCCTGTATAATATATCTTATATCCGGAGGGCGGTGATGTAATCTGTGTGGAATTCTGTATTTCAGAATCTGCTGATGATATAAATATGTCTCTCGGATTGTCTCTGGCTGTGCAGGAGAAGCCGACTCAGCTTCTGGTAGGTGGCCCCCCTCCTCCATGTCGTTCCTCTCAGGGTATGTGTCCTCCTCCATGTAGTTCCTCTCAGGGTATGTGTCCTCCATGTTGTTCCTCTCAGGGTATGTGTCCTCCTCCATGTCGTTCCTCTCAGGGTATGTGTCCTCCTCCATGTCGTTCCTCTCAGAGTATGTGTCCTCCATGTTCTTCCTCTCAGGGTATGTGTCCTCCTCCATGTAGTTCCTCTCAGGGTATGTGTTCTCCTCCACGTTGTTCCTCTCAGGGTATGTGTCCTCCTTCATGTCGTTCCTCTCAGGGTATGTGTCCTCCTCCATGTCGTTCCTCTCATGGTATGTGTCCTCCTCCATGTTCTTCCTCTCAGGGTATGTGTCCTCCTCCACGTTGTTCCTCTCAGGATATGTGTCCTCCTCCATGTAGTTCCTCTCAGGATATGTATCCTCCTCCACGTTGTTCCTCTCAGGGTATGTGTCCTCCATGTTGTTCCTCTCAGGGTATGTGTCCTCCTCCATGTAGTTCCTCTCAGGATATGTATCCTCCTCCACGTTGTTCCTCTCAGGGTATGTGTCCTCCATGTTGTTCCTCTCAGGGTATGTGTCCTCCTCCATGTAGTTCCTCTCAGGATATGTATCCTCCTCCACGTTGTTCCTCTCAGGGTATGTGTCCTCCATGTTGTTCCTCTCAGGGTATGTGTCCTCCTCCATGTAGTTCCTCTCAGGATATGTATCCTCCTCCACGTTGTTCCTCTCAGGGTATGTGTCCTCCATGTTGTTCCTCTCAGGGTATGTGTCCTCCTCCATGTAGTTCCTCTCAGGATATGTATCCTCCTCCACGTTGTTCCTCTCAGGGTATGTGTCCTCCATGTTGTTCCTCTCAGGGTATGTGTCCTCCTCCATGTAGTTCCTCTCAGGATATGTATCCTCCTCCACGTTGTTCCTCTCAGGGTATGTGTCCTCCATGTTGTTCCTCTCAGGGTATGTGTCCTCCTCCATGTAGTTCCTCTCAGGATATGTGTCCTCCTCCACGTTGTTCCTCTCAGAGTATGTGTCCTCCTCTTTGTTCCTCTCAGGGTATGTGTCCTCCTCCATGTTGTTCCTCTCAGGGTATGTGTCCTCCTCCATGTAGTTCCTCTCAGGATATGTGTCCTCCTCCACGTTGTTCCTCTCAGGATATGTGTCCTCCTCCACGTTGTTCCTCTCAGGATATGTGTCCTCCTCCATGTTCTTCCTCTCAGGGTATGTGTCCTCCTCCACGTTGTTCCTCTCAGGGTATGTGTCCTCCATGTTGTTCCTCTCAGGGTATGTGTCCTCCTCCATGTTGTTCCTCTCAGGGTATGTGTCCTCCTCCGTGTAGTTCCTCTCAGGAGATGTGTCCTCCTCCATGTTGTCCCCCTCAGGTGTGCGGGCCGACCCTGCAGAAGACGTGCGGGAAGAACATCTTTGTGAGCGGACGATGTTACTATATAAGGGGAGAATCTCCATTGACGAGTCCCATCCCCCGATCTCTGCCAGGTAACAGCAAACCGGGGGACTCTGATGTGATAGTAGGGGGGGCTCTGATGGGACGGAGGACTCTGATGTCATAGTAGGAGGGGTTCTGATGGGACAGGGGACTCTGATGTGATAGTAGGGGGATCTGATGGAACGGAGGACTCTGATGTCATAGTAGGAGGGGTTCTGATGGGACGGGGGCTTTGATGTGATAGTAGGTGGGGTTCTGATGGGATGGGGGACTC
>NW_017309677.1:9901-11494 GCF_000935625.1 Nanorana parkeri | reverse complement strand
GTAGGAGGGGTTATGATGGGATGGGGGGGCTCTGATGTGATAGGACGGGGTGCTCTGATGTAATAGGATGGGTGGACTCTGATGTGACAGTAGGGGGGTTCTGATGGGATGGGGGACTCTGATGTGATAGTAGGGGGTTCTGATGGGACGGGGGGCTCTGATGTCATAGTAGGTGGGGTTCTGATGGGACGGGGGGCTCTGATGTGATAGTAGGGATCACCTGCTATGAAGGTGGATGTGATTTTGCTGGAGCCGCTGGAATACCCGGGTCCTCCATCACCTGTCTGGGGATCTTAGTAACCCGGCTGCCCCAGTAGCAGTCTCCGCCCTCCATGGGGACCGATAAAAGGAAGTGCGGACTGGAGATGGGACTCTGAGGAACTTTATGGTAGAGAGGGGGAGGGTCATCCAGGATGGTGTAGACTCCTTTCGTGGTGGGACACAGTATCTGCCGCAGACTAGGACCTTCAAGCCAGATTGGGCAATCTGTGTGTGGAGCTCCTGGCCGAGCAGTACTAAAATCAGAAGTCATTAGTCATCTTCATCCTTGGTATCCGTAGTAACCACAGTGCTCCCAGACTCAGGCTTCACTGTGAGCACATGGTCTGTCCCCTAGGCTTCAGGCCTAGCCAAATCAGACAGTCCATAGCAGCCTCCCCCCAGGCAGGGCCCGGGGGAGAAAGAGCACCTAACGTGATCCGCCCCGAATATTTATGTCCTCTCCCAGCATGCACCACCGGCCAGGAACCTCCTAATAATTGGCCCGGGAGACACGCACACTCATATCAATCCCTCATTGGTTGCTCGGTGACAAGGATTCAGCCAGCAGCAGGCAGATGCAAACGATAACAGATTGCTTAGGGGAAAGCAGACGAGCCCAGACTACAAATCAGCATCAGACTGAACACATTTCTCATTTCTATGGATCGTGGAGGAACCACACATCGGTTTATACATCACAGGCTGGGGGGGCTTGGAGGTTTTTAGAAGGAAGCCATGACTAGAAAACCATTCCCAAAACTTCCAGGTCAGATCAGGTCAGACGTTCTACACTTCCAGGAAGTCTCTCTGGTTGGTTCCCACTCTTCCCGGCTCCATCCAGAGAGAAGGAAGATTTTGGTTGGAGTCGGGTCATAGACGTGATTGTTCCCCAATGTCTCCTCAGAGTGCAGCGTACGGGAGCTGGACATCGTCTTCCTCATCGACGGCTCCGGAAGTATCCCAAAAGGAGATTTCGGCAGAATGGTGCGATTTGTCAGCAGAGTAATGGGAGCGTTCAGGGAGACGGACACAAAGGTGAGCCATACAATCCCCTCCCCCCCTCTGCTCTATAGTCCCCATCATTAACCCTTTGCTCTCTGTCCCCGCAGTTTGCCCTCATGCAATATTCTCATAGATTCCAAATACATTTTGACTTCAATCGTTATTCACAAACGAGGGATCAGGGGGAGCTGACCAGGAACATTGCGCAGCACGTAGGGGGGACGCACACCTCTACCGCCATCCTGAGGGTGATGTACGTTCCCCGATCTTCCTCCAGATGAGTATTAGAAATGACGATGTTCTCTCTTCCATGAGCAGACGTGGGACTCC
>NW_017309677.1:5575-9787 GCF_000935625.1 Nanorana parkeri | reverse complement strand
CTGTTTCCCGACCTCCATGTCATTGCGCGCGGCAGGACTAGTTCCCGGCCTCCATGTCATTGCTCGCGGCAGGACTAGTTCCCGGCCTCCATGTCATTGCTCGCGGCAGGACTAGTTCCCGGCCTCCATGTCATTGCTCGCGGCAGGACTAGTTCCCGGCCTCCATGTCATTGCTCGCGGCAGGACTAGTTCCCGGCCTCCATGTCATTGCTCGCGGCAGGACTAGTTCCCGGCCTCCATGTCATTGCTCGCGGCAGGACTAGTTCCCGGCCTCCATGTCATTGCTCGCGGCAGGACTAGTTCCCGGCCTCCATGTCATTGCTCGCGGCAGGACTAGTTCCCGGCCTCCATGTCATTGCTCGCGGCAGTCCATGACGTCACTCTGCACATACACAGATGTCTGTGAAGAGAACCTGTCACCCCCCTTTGACTTCTACAGGAAACTAAGCGTTCAGTCGTATTTACTTAACTTTACCTACCTTGTGTCAGGAAGACTCTGGAGCTGGAAGTCAGAGGTGAGAGGCCCCCTGAGGACTGATGTGCTGCCCTTTCCAATCATGCACATGTAGTATCCCAGCATCTAAGTGCGCATAACAGTATCAGACAGAGGAAATGTTTCTGTCCCTTGACTCCGGGGGCTAGGGCACTGGAAGACTGCCCGTGTTCTCACCATGGCTCCAGTGAGCTGGCAGCGGGCGGCCACCATCCAAGCTCGGGGATTTATTTCACGGGTGACTTTCAGCTCCAGAGTCTCAGAGACAAAGTAAAGCCCCAGAAGAGGCAGAAAAGTCCGCACAATGCTAAACACGGAAGACTAAAAATCCACATCTTTGTGTAAGCCCATCATGACTGGTTCTCTTTAATACGATGCCGGAATGGTTTGTGTTCTCCTTGTAGGCCAGCGGGTGGAGCCGGAGGCTCGTTGTTGTGTTTTCCAAGCTCCTCCTTTTGCTTCTTTGATATAAAAAGTTGTTTACAGAGCTCAGGAGCTCAAGATAGAACTTCCACCCAAGTGAATGAGTAAGAGCAGAAACTCCGCCCCCCCTCCAGAGCAGTCACTCCACCCCCTCCAGAGCAGTCACTCCACCCCCTCCAGAGCAGTCACTCCACCCCCTCCAGAGCAGTCACTCCACCCCCTCCAGAGCAGTCACTCCACCCCCTCCAGAGCAGTCACTCCACCCCCTCCAGAGCAGTCACTCCACCCCCTCCAGATATTGCTCGCGGCAGGACTAGTTCCCGGCCTCCATGTCATTGCTCGCGGCAGGACTAGTTCCCGGCCTCCATGTCATTGCTCGCGGCAGGACTAGTTCCCGGCCTCCATGTCATTGCTCGCGGCAGTCCATGACGTCACTCTGCACATACACAGATGTCTGTGAAGAGAACCTGTCACCCCCCTTTGACTTCTACAGGAAACTAAGCGTTCAGTCGTATTTACTTAACTTTACCTACCTTGTGTCAGGAAGACTCTGGAGCTGGAAGTCAGAGGTGAGAGGCCCCCTGAGGACTGATGTGCTGCCCTTTCCAATCATGCACATGTAGTATCCCAGCATCTAAGTGCGCATAACAGTATCAGACAGAGGAAATGTTTCTGTCCCTTGACTCCGGGGGCTAGGGCACTGGAAGACTGCCCGTGTTCTCACCATGGCTCCAGTGAGCTGGCAGCGGGCGGCCACCATCCAAGCTCGGGGATTTATTTCACGGGTGACTTTCAGCTCCAGAGTCTCAGAGACAAAGTAAAGCCCCAGAAGAGGCAGAAAAGTCCGCACAATGCTAAACACGGAAGACTAAAAATCCACATCTTTGTGTAAGCCCATCATGACTGGTTCTCTTTAATACGATGCCGGAATGGTTTGTGTTCTCCTTGTAGGCCAGCGGGTGGAGCCGGAGGCTCGTTGTTGTGTTTTCCAAGCTCCTCCTTTTGCTTCTTTGATATAAAAAGTTGTTTACAGAGCTCAGGAGCTCAAGATAGAACTTCCACCCAAGTGAATGAGTAAGAGCAGAAACTCCGCCCCCCCTCCAGAGCAGTCACTCCACCCCCTCCAGAGCAGTCATCCCCCCTACAGAGCAGTCACCCCCTCCAGAGCAGTGACTCCCCCCCCTCCAGAGCAGTCTCACCACCCCCCCTCCAGAGCAGTCTCACCACCCCCCCTCCAGAGCAGTCTCACCACCCCCCCTCCAGAGCAGTCTCACCACCCCCCCTCCAGAGCAGTCTCACCACCCCCCCTCCAGAGCAGTCTCACCACCCCCCCTCCAGAGCAGTCTCACCACCCCCCCTCCAGAGCAGTCTCACCACCCCCCCTCCAGAGCAGTCTCACCACCCCCCCTCCAGAGCAGTCTCACCACCCCCCCTCCAGAGCAGTCTCACCACCCCCCCTCCAGAGCAGTCTCACCACCCCCCCTCCAGAGCAGTCTCACCACCCCCCCTCCAGAGCAGTCTCACCACCCCCCCTCCAGAGCAGTCTCACCACCCCCCCTCCAGAGCAGTCTCACCACCCCCCCTCCAGAGCAGTCTCACCACCCCCCCTCCAGAGCAGTCTCACCACCCCCCCTCCAGAGCAGTCTCACCACCCCCCCTCCAGAGCAGTCTCACCACCCCCCCTCCAGAGCAGTCTCACCACCCCCCCTCCAGAGCAGTCTCACCACCCCCCCTCCAGAGCAGTCTCACCACCCCCCCTCCAGAGCAGTCTCACCACCCCCCCTCCAGAGCAGTCTCACCACCCCCCCTCCAGAGCAGTCTCACCACCCCCCCTCCAGAGCAGTCTCACCACCCCCCCTCCAGAGCAGTCTCACCACCCCCCCTCCAGAGCAGTCTCACCACCCCCCCTCCAGAGCAGTCTCACCACCCCCCCTCCAGAGCAGTCTCACCACCCCCCCTCCAGAGCAGTCTCACCACCCCCCCTCCAGAGCAGTCTCACCACCCCCCCTCCAGAGCAGTCTCACCACCCCCCCTCCAGAGCAGTCTCACCACCCCCCCTCCAGAGCAGTCTCACCACCCCCCCTCCAGAGCAGTCTCACCACCCCCCCTCCAGAGCAGTCTCACCACCCCCCCTCCAGAGCAGTCTCACCACCCCCCCTCCAGAGCAGTCTCACCACCCCCCCTCCAGAGCAGTCTCACCACCCCCCCTCCAGAGCAGTCTCACCACCCCCCCTCCAGAGCAGTCTCACCACCCCCCCTCCAGAGCAGTCTCACCACCCCCCCTCCAGAGCAGTCTCACCACCCCCCCTCCAGAGCAGTCTCACCACCCCCCCTCCAGAGCAGTCTCACCACCCCCCCTCCAGAGCAGTCTCACCACCCCCCCTCCAGAGCAGTCTCACCACCCCCCCTCCAGAGCAGTCTCACCACCCCCCCTCCAGAGCAGTCTCACCACCCCCCCTCCAGAGCAGTCTCACCACCCCCCCTCCAGAGCAGTCTCACCACCCCCCCTCCAGAGCAGTCTCACCACCCCCCCTCCAGAGCAGTCTCACCACCCCCCCTCCAGAGCAGTCTCACCACCCCCCCTCCAGAGCAGTCACTCCCCCCAGAGCAATCACTCCGCCCCCTTCAGAGCAGTTACTCCGCCCCCTCCAGAGCAGTGACTCCTCCTTCAGCAGAACAGAGATTGCTCAGTGGAGTTTCAGTTAGACAATGTCAGTCTCAGAGCAGGCAGCTTCTGCTGAGCCGTCTTTGTAGATTCCTCCGAGTGCTCCGGGAGTCCTGCGTCCTGAGTTTGGTAAGCTGATGAAGCCACGCATGTCTGTTGATGCCTGTTGTGCTCTGATTGGCAGGCAGGACCTCTATGTGGCGGGAAGTGGCGCCAGAGACAATGCAGAGAAGGTTCTAATCGTCATAACGGATGGGGAAAGCATCGATGACATCACGCCATTCTCCAAGTCCATCCAGGAAGCTGACAGACGCGGAGTCCGACGCTTCGTCATCGGGGTAACCGAGACCTTGGCTTTATGGCCTCTCCATCTCATCCACTGGTTCTGGTCACCATATTGTTATGACGCTGTGTTCTTGATTACTGGTCCTTGGGAACTCATAGTGAACCTAGAGACTTCGGGGTCACTTCTCACCACCCCCCACAAGGGGCAGAATAAACTCTCGGGGCAATTTTATGTCTGAGGTATAGTAGGTACCCATTCCTGACCCAACAAAGGCTGACGTATCAGTTACCTGGATGCGTATATTCCATATGATTTATATCTATTATTATTATCTCTAAACTGATG
>NW_017309677.1:4794-5512 GCF_000935625.1 Nanorana parkeri | reverse complement strand
CATACAACCCCCCTCCCCCCCATACAATGTCCTCCTGGGATAGAGAGTCCACTTGGCAAATCTTTATGCAGATTTTGTATCTATTGATGGACCTCTTTGGGTGGAGGTGACAGGAAATGTGGCGGATGGGAGGTCTCCGTACATACATTTCACCATCTCCTGATCAGATGATTAGATTAGATGTCCGGACCAAACTAAGAAGCGTCAGCTTGCGTCGCCACCTTGGCAATTACCCCGCGACTCATTTACATACTTAGATCATTTCCAAAAATTGAATGCGACACATTTTTTGGGACACTATTTCAATTTAACAAAAACAAAATCATTCTTATGTTTCTATTACAGAGTGACAAACATGTAACAAATGTAAATGTGGTTTTCGGTGATGTTACAATTTTTTAGACCGTAAATGTATCTGACTGACAATTACAAGATTAAACAGACAAACACTGCGACCTTCAGGCTGTAGTCACCTTCCCAACCCAACCCCTTCTCCTGACCTAACACAAGACGCTCCTACCCCTTCTCCTGACCTAACACAAGACGCTCCTACCCCTTCTCCTGACCTAACACAAGACGCTCCTACCCCTTCTCCTGACCTAACACAAGACGCTCCTACCCCTTCTCCTGACCTAACACAAGACGCTCCTACCCCTTCTCCTGACCTAACACAAGACGCTCCTACCCCTTCTCCTGACCTAACACAAGACGCTCCTAC
>NW_017309677.1:2933-3623 GCF_000935625.1 Nanorana parkeri | reverse complement strand
ACCCCTTCTCCTGACCTAACACAAGACGCTCCTACCCCTTCTCCTGACCTAACACAAGACGCTCCTACCCCTTCTCCTGACCTAACACAAGACGCTCCTACCCCTTCTCCTGACCTAACACAAGACGCTCCTACCCCTTCTCCTGACCTAACACAAGACGCTCCTACTCACTCTGATGGTAACATACTAGATCTTGTGTTCTCTCACCTCTGCACTCCTTGTATCCTCTCCAACACCCCCTTCCCCCTCTCAGACCACCACCTTGTCAGTTTCACCCTCACCGTATCCCCAACCCTGAATCCCCCCACACGGCACACTGTCACCCGGAGAAACCTTCGCCACCTCGACCCTTCTCTGCTCAGCTACTGACTCTCTCTATGACAAAATCTCCCCCCGACCTGCCCTGACCTGACTACCTCTATGACCAAATCTCCCCCCTGTCCTGCCCCGACCTGACACCCTCTATGACCAAATCTCCCCCCTGTCCTGCCCCGACCTGACTCCCTCTATGACAAAATCTCCCCCCTGTCCTTCCCTGACCTGACTACCTCTATGACCAAATCTCCCCCCTGTCCTGCCCTGACCTGGCTACCTCTATGACAAAATCTCCCCCCTGTCCTTCCCTGACCTGACTACCTCTATGACAAAATCTCCCCCCGACCTGCCCTGACCTGACTACCTCTATGACCA
>NW_017309677.1:0-2904 GCF_000935625.1 Nanorana parkeri | reverse complement strand
CCTGCCCTGACTACCTCTATGACAAAATCTCCCCCCTGTCCTGCCCTGACTTCCTCTATGACCAGATCTCACCCCTATCCTGCCCTGACCTGACTTCCTCTATGACCAGATCTCCCCCCTGTCCTGCCCTGACTACCTCTATGACAAAATCTCCCCCCTGTCCTGCCCTGACTTCCTCTATGACCAGATCTCACCCCTATCCTGCCCTGACCTGACTTCCTCTATGACCAGATCTCCCCCCTGTCCTGCCCTGACTACCTCTATGACAAAATCTCCCCCCTGTCCTGCCCTGACTTCCTCTATGACCAGATCTCACCCCTATCCTGCCCTGACCTGACTTCCTCTATGACCAGATCTCCCCCCTGTCCTGCCCTGACTACCTCTATGACAAAATCTCCCCCCTGTCCTGCCCTGACCTGACTACTTCTGTCTACAACAGCTCGCTCTCATCCTCCCGAGACACCTTGGCTCCCCTCACTAGACGCAGACCTAGACCACGCCCGCTACAACCATGGCTACCAGACATCTAAAAAGACATAGCCGCACTCCTGGGTGACTGTGGTATAGAAACTAGGCCTCTCCAAGACTTCACCCTGTATAAAGCTGCCCTCCTAAAATATAACTCCTCCCTCCAAAAATATAACTCCTCCCTCCTAAAATATAACTCCTCCCTCCTAAAATATAACTCCCCCGTGCTGCCAAACAGACTTATTGTACTCAGAGCCTGAGGAGCACCTTCCCAAAATGGTTTCTCCCCACCAAAATCAGTTACCATGACTTCAAAAAAATATCCTAAATAAAAGGTCCCAATAGTAATCAGTTATCAGTGATCGGAAAAAACCAGTCACAATAGCTGAAAGTAATCAATGGTCCCTGATGCAGAAATTCGCATCATGCTTGTTGTTCAGGATCAGCATTCCAGAAAATGGCGCCGATTCGCACCCCTTTTTACATCGGCACGCCATTGCGTATATGCGCAATTTACTGCCTTTAGGCGATCCCATAAGACTCATCTCTTCAGGGAAGCCGATCCCACCTCAACCTAACCACTGAACCATCACGTTCTCAAACAATTCATCCCCACACAGCTCCCTCCTCATGTATCACTGGCCCCTCCCTTATAGATTGTAAGCCCTATTGCCAGGAACACTCCCCAGCAGCGGGCCGAGGCAAATAATAACACTGAGATTGGGGACAACCCAACGAGAGTTGGACTATCAATGCGGCTTAGACTGACTACAGCCCAGCAAACCAAATCATTATTCCTGCCCAGGCCCCTTACATGAGTATCGGCAGTACCCCCCTGATGGCTGCCCTGGCTCCACGCGTTATGCGCATAGAAAGGTTTTCTAGTATTTAAAGGGGAACATAATAGAATGAAAGTTCTGGTCATGCTGATCCAATAGCTTCAGAACTTTCCTGGTTGCTGATCTCTCTGTATACATATATCTATATATTCACTCACATACATGTGTATGAAGTTTGCATTATGACCTTCTCAGCTCTCACCATCCTCTCGTTGGTCTGCAGGTGGGATCGGCTTTCACAGACCGCATTGCCTACCAGGAGCTGGTTACTATTGCCTCCCCGAAGGCTGAGGATCACATCCTCCGGGTCAGTGACTTCTCTGTCCTCCAAAATTTCCAGAGGACGCTGCAAGACAAAATCTTCGCCATTGAAGGTGAGAGATGGAGGAGGAGTGAATGTGGAGGGGGAAAAGGCAGCAGGTTACAGGAGGACCCCCGACAGCGAAGTGTAGACCTCGGTGCCAAAAAGTGCCCCAATACGGCCACAAAAAAGGCAACTCCCTGTAGGGTCGCCACCTTTTGTTCAAGCGAAACCCGAACACTCTAGCGCGCGCGGACATTTGTTTGGGAGAAGGTGTTGTTGCTTATTCATATGTAAATATCACAGTTGAGACCATTTTCAGTGGGGGGCCAGTAGCCCATATCTTAATTTTGGTTGCCCCTGTCTGCTTGGCATTTTGTGTCCGGGTTTCTGCTGCCATGAAACCTGGACACAGCATTCAAAACCCGGACTGTCCGGGTGAATCCTGGACAGGTGGCAACCCTAACTCCATGTAACCCCAGAACAGCCCGGCCCAATCTTTTTTTCCAGCTATTTTCTCCGTCGGCTCTTCTTCACCCGGTACAATGCGGAGTCTCCTCTTCTCCCGGTACAATGCAGAGTCTCCTCTTCTCCCGGTACAATGCGGAGTCTCCTCTTCTCCCGGTACAATGAGGAGTCTCCTCTTCTCTTCTATAGAGGTGAAGTCCGGGATGAGAGTGGAGAGCCTCTGGAAGTGAGTGTCCCTCAGTGCTGACTACTTGGAGCCCTGAAACAGAAAGTGGCCCTCATCCTCCAGGGCCTCCTGATCAGAATGCAGGCTCAGTCTACTCTCCCTGGTCTTGTAGGACTGTGTGCGCCGCCCTGATTCCATTTCCAGGCTGTGGGCGCTCAGTCTGTACAGGCTCGGGGTCTGTCTTTGAGGTCTTGTAGTACCTTCAGGTATGCGGCCAGCTTGTGTTCTCTCTGTAATGATTGGTAAATGATGAGTTTCTGGGAGTTTATTTCATCTGGCATATTTTGCTTTGGAATAGTTAATTTTGTCCTTTATGTGATATTTCGCCAGGCCACATTCATGGGAGCTTTGGATGTTGCAAGCCGCATGGTTTGGAGTGGTCCTTGTTGGTCGGTAGGGTTGGGGCTACTGGGATGTAGGTGGTCCCAGTATGACAGTGTCCTTTTCTGTACTGCAAAACCTAAAGGGAATCTGCCCAGCTCAGCCCGGGAAGCATTGTTAGAGGTATTCCGATGGATGTGGAGGAGGTGTTTTCACAATTGTCTTGTCTTTCAAAGCCTGTATGGCTGGATTGAAACGTAATCTCTCTCTCTCCTCTCTCT
>NW_017309676.1:5714-52509 GCF_000935625.1 Nanorana parkeri | reverse complement strand
GAGCTCTTTTTCTATGCGGCCATCTTCCACCACGGTTGGCCCTATTTTATCCCAGAAAGGTTTACTCTGCTCGAGCAAGCAGAGTAAAGCTTTCCTTGCAATCTGTTTTTTTTTTTTCTGAGATGGGGCCGCCGTCAGTCATAAAAAAGTCAGCATAGGAATGCATACAGGCCCGGATTGCCCACAAGGCCACCGAGGCCCGGCCTCGGGGCGGCAGGGCACAGAGGGGTGGCAGCGGTGTCCTTGCGGGGAAGTTGCCCTCTTTACATTCAGTCTTGCTTTGTACAAGCAGTACTAAATGTAGAGTGAGGCAGCCGATTTTTCGTTTACATGTGAACTTGGCGATGTTGCCGAGATCACATGTAAACAGTGTGCAGCCTCCTCCCCTCCCCCCTGAACTTACCTCTCTCCTCTGGTTCCGCCCTCCGCCGCCGAGTCTCTCACTGCAGTGAGCAGCTCTGTGTAGACTGAAGACAGTAAGAGGGGAGAGCAGTGCTCTTCCTCTCTCACCTGTCACAGGAGTTCCAGCACAGTGCTGCGCTAGAAGTCCTGTATTGGAGGTGACAGGGTCAGTAAAGAGAACCTGTCACCTCCAATTGCTATCACACAGGGGATTGTTTTCTCCTGTGTGAAAGCAATAAAAGGTAAGTGAAAAAAAAATGTAATTGATTAAAAAAAATTAAATATTAAAGTAAATAAGATAAATAAAAATCTAAAAAAAATTAAATGGATAAAAAAAGAATTAAATAAATAAAATTTAAAAAATAAGAAGAAATAATTAAATAAAAAGTGATAAAAAAGTGTCAAAAAATCAAGAAACAGTAAAAAGAATTGACACTAACCCCGCCGCCCTGCCATCTGGTTCTCAATTGATGGGAAGGGTGTGGGGGTGTCCGGCGGGGGGGGCGGCCCCTTCTTCGGGACGCAGAAGCGATCTGGCGACAGGTAAGTTGCCAGGATCGCTTCTGTTGTAAAGCCGACAGTCGGCTCTACAAGTTTAAACAGACTCCCGGCGGCAAAAGTCGCCGGGAGTCTGTTTAAACGGCCCCGATGCTGGCGACGTACTGTGTTACGATGTAACACAGAGCAGAATAGTCGAGCCGAATGCCGCTATTCACTCGGCATCTATGAGAATAGGTCGAACAGCAGCGAGTAGCCTGCCGGAGGTTCGACTCAGCCGATCCATATGTTGGATCGGCTGAGTCAAACTCCTTCTGCACTTCGGGTCGGCCGAACATGCTGAGCAAATCGTTCGGCTCACTTCACTTCGGGTCGGTAATTCACTTGGCTGCCTATGGCAGTTTTGTGAATAGACCCCTATGTTGTAGGCTGCACTTTCAAACTGACAGATCACATGCAGTTTTCAAGCCCAAAAATTCAAATGTAAGAGTATATATTTCACAAGAAAAAGGACAGGATGCAAGAAAGGATGTGGTAGGCCACGATTTGAACAGTTAAAACAGTCAGTATGCAATCTAAAAATGAAGGTGAAAGTTTATTTATTTCACTTAAAAAAAGCCAAATTAATATTGCACAGACTCCATGAGGTTAAACCATGTTCTTGTCCCTACTCTGTATGACCCCACGCTGACTCTCTTCCCTGCTTGATGTGCCATAAGGTAGTTCCATTCCTATCAGTTGAGGCTTGCAGATGTTGCAGTGGAAACCAGTAGAGATTTTTGTGGAGTGGGGGAGAGGTGGAAAGGGGGGAATATAGGGGATGGCAAGACTTTTTTTACTGACTGGTGTTCATATGCTGCTCCAACAAAGCTGTGTGGTGCAGAATCGTGGGTCTTCTCATGCATGTGGTACCCAAATGACTTGTACATTTACAGCATTTGATACGCTGCAGACAGAGGGTGCAAACTACAAGGTAATAGGTGATGTTGGTAGCATGTGTGTTAAAAAGACCTAGGGGGTTATTCACAAAGCTGCCGAAGGATCTAGCCATAGCTTTGACTGATCCTTTGGATAGCTTTGGCCCCAGGGCCCCTTCGATTCAGTAGAACCTAAGGGCTGCTGTACGGGCTTTTCACTATAGCTCTCTAAGTCGGCTGAGTGGCTCAGTCAAGCCGAAGGCATATGCTTCGGCTCGACTGAGCCGAGGTGAAAGCCGAAGCTGGCTGAATGGACGGCCATTGGCTGGGCCGACAGCCTGCTACTGGCAGCTGGGCGGCGCCTCCGGCCACTTGCAGAGACAGATTACCAGGTAACCAGGGACGCTGATCTGTCATTACTCTCCCAGACGCTCTGGGAGTCTCCCGCTATTAGATAGACAGCTGGTTCTGGCCAATAGAAAACAGTTGGGGCAGAGCTAGCTGTCACTGCTAGCTCCGCCCAATCGTTTTCTATTTTATGTACCGATGTACCGAGCAGAATAGCCGAGCCGCTATTCACTCATTGCTGTTCGGCATCTATGAGAATAGGCCGAACAGCAGTGAGTTGCCTGCAGGAGGTTCGGCTCAGCCGATCCAGATGTTGGATCGGCTGAGTGTAACTCCTTCTGCACTTCTGGTCGGCCGAACATGCTGAGCATGTTTGGCCAACCCGAACCGAGCTGCAGCAAGCCGATGTACGGCTGATTTTAGTTGGCCGTACCAGCCTGAAGTGAATAGCCGAACAGCGTTCGGCTCACTTCACTTCGGGTCGGTTATTCACTCGGCTGCCTATGGCAGCTTTGTGAATAACCCCCCTAGACTGCTAAGCTATGGGAGCGGGCCCTGGGGATAGCAGTGACAGTGCCATCACTGCTAGCGCCGCCCAAATGTTTACATTTGTCCGGCATGTGACAGTCTGTCCGCAGGTCACGGACAAATAAAAACAAATGGGCAGAGCCAGCCATGACATCACAACTGGCTTCCTTGAGGACGCTGGGCTTTCATTGAAGGACAACAACTGGGCGGAGCCAGCCATGACATCAAGGGTGGTTCCACCCAGCTGTTGTCTTTTGCAGGGAGAACGGTTCAGCTTGGCTGTGAATTGTGAGTTGTGAATAGCCCGTAAGCAGCCCTACGGTTCGACTGAACCAAAGGGTTCTGGCGGCCAAAGCAAGCCAAAGGATCAGCCAAAGCTACGGCTGGATCCTTCGGCAGGTAAGTGAATAACCCTCTTACAGATCCTTGGACTGCCGTAGCAGAGGGGATAGAGACTGCGGGGACCAGTTTATCAGCTAAGTGGGTCCAAGGATCGGGTGAGTATATCTTTTTTCTTTTACACTCTAGACCAAAACAAGCAGTTAACCCTTGCACCGCGGGGGGTAGCCCCATTGCAAGGATTAATTTTCTTTCTGCCTAGAGTTCACCTTTAAGTAATTTTCCTATTTGAATATGCACATTTTAACCTGTGTGTTAAAAACCTAAAAATTGCTCTGGTAGCAAAATGGTTAAACATAATTAAAGAGTTTTCCCATAACACTATAAACCAAAAATTCCCATGTGGCTTATTTCTTGAAAATACCTAATTACCACATTGTAACAAACACAAGGTCTATAGTACATATAATAAGTATAAAATACATACAGCATACTGTTATTTTCACACATGCTACAAACACTTTATCTACTAACAAATATTGTCTTACCAGATGAATGAAGGTAGTTTGTACTTGATAAGACTGTGTTGACTGTTGAGCAATTTTCTCTCTATATATTATATAATGTATATTGATAAAGATGCAATTTTAAACATAAACTTGTTTTTACAGTTTTATTCTTAGGTTACTATTTTCACAGCACAGAACCTTTATCAGTGCCAACTCTAGATATAGTCATTTTAATGTTCTCTCATATTCCATCTCAGTCTACATGCAGTGCGTTTGAGCAGTGCTGGCATGAGTTTTACCCCTACTAGTTACATAAAGTGTTGCCTATTCTCTCCTATCATTTTTCCCAGTACACATGCAGTGCATTGTATTGTTCTGGTCTAGCAGCTGCCATTATTTTTGTCACATTTTAACCTTTCACTTATAGTCCTTGATAGGCAAGCAAGAAGTGATAGGGACAGGTTTAAAAATACAGGGACAGCTTTCAATAAGTCCACTGTTGTGTTTTAAAACAATTAACTCATTATATCACCATTTTCTTCTTTAGCAAAACACAAAGTTTTATTTTGAAATTTTTGATTTTGGCCAATATACTGTATACACCACATTAACATGTTATATTTCCTAAAATAGATCTAATTGGAAAATATTTTATTTGCTAAAGCACTGTGTAACATAAACCATTGCAATTTTTTCTTTTAGAGAATACCTTTTTATCTATTTTTCATAGCAGTGCTGCTTATAGATTCCAGTGGAAGAGCATAGGACAGATAAACAATACAAGAGAGCAATTGTGGGACAGGAAAATAGCGTTGGTTCCACTAGAAAAAGTCCATGTTTTGTTTGTGTGGCAGGGGTGCTTGTGGGTAAGTAAGATGAAAATAAGTATGCTGGTTGGAAACATTGATCGTAGGAAATTAAATCCAACCAATATTAGTAATCTTGATGAAACAATATTTATTAAACACCAAAGACGCGTTTTGGACTATCCATCACTTCTTCAGTTCACAGGTATGGCACATATTCTGCAATGAACAGACATTTTATATAGAAAATATAGATTAGCAAGCCTATATTTATGAAGTATATCTAAAAATTATTGAAATAGTTAAAAACTGTAAAGGAATCGTTTCAGTATGTCCTCTGTGTGTATGCATGTGACTAAGGTGAAAAAAATAAATCATACATGAGAAAAATGCAAAATGAAGATGATTGAAATGATTGAAGATGACTAATTTTGGTTGGATTTTCTTTTCCTCCATAAATGTTTCCCAACAGCAGCTTTATCGTTATCCTACCTACCCACTGGTGCCTCTGCCATGTGAGCAATCAACAGGCTTTTTTGTCTTCATCATGCTGATGTTCTTCAAGCAGACCTACTATTGGGTTTCCCCTGAGCATCAAGAACAAACTCCATCCTCCACCATGCTATATTCTCCACAAAAGACATTCCTAGGTGTTAACCATTACCCCATGGTGACTTGCAACCCCTTTTCATCATGAATACTGTGTTATGCTATGCACATTCTGCGGTAACCCAGTGCTACACCATAGGGGGTTGTTCACACCATGTCCATTAAGATATGTTTTTTCTGCACACCACCACACATGTATGGTGTGAACTGGGCCCACAGAAAACAATTACATGATATGTAGCCCTGTACCCCCTTTTCCACTTACAGAGCTAGGTTATTTTTCTTTTAAATAAATATTAATGTATTCTAATGGTATCTATCTACCAGTAGCTGCCTCATTTCCCACCCTCGGCTTATATTCGGGTCAATACTTTTTCCCAGTTTTTTTGGCTAAAATTAGGTACCTCGGCTTATATTCGGGACGGCTTATACTCGAGTATATACGGTAGTTTTTTCATGTGCCCACATAATTTTAAAACCTTTTTTTGTTGATTTAAAGTGTATGTTCAGCCAAAACATTTTTCTTGCTTTTGAATAGAAAGGGCAAAGTTTAGAACCTCTGTCAGCTTTTACTGCTATCTGTGGCTTCATAACAGAGATTTCTCATTACTTCCTGTCCTGCTGACAATATTTTGCCAGGAAGGAATGAAGGAAGGAAATCCTGCTCCCATTTTCTAGAAACGTCTGTCACAAAAATACTTCCACTAAATTTTCAAATTCAGTAAACTATCCTTTATATTAACCACTTGCTCTCTGACTATGCTGGCTCGCTTTTGACTGCACATTTTTAAAGCAGGAACCTTTGAATATTTTTACAGGCAACAATATCTGTTTACATACAAACATGAATGCTTGTATGGTGCTGTGAAAGTTAGCCTCCTTGCTGCCAGCTATCCCGGGCTCCGCTGCCCCCCATGCGGGCCTGGGACCAGAACGGCGGGTCTCTGCACACTCGAGTGGCTGATCTCCCCTCCAATCACTGAACCTGGAATTCAATATGTATTACAATATGTATTACATCACTTCCGGTTTGAGCCTGTCATTTCTCTGGCTGCTGTAGCCGGTGAAGAAGATGGTGAAGCATGATCGCTGTTTCATCAGCTTCTTTGGGATGCCTAGGTGACATGAAGGGACTAATAGACACCCGATGTCTCCAAACAGATGACCTGTCATTGTATCTGTGCTATCACAATTAAAGTCACATATAACAAAAAAACCCAAACAAAGTCCCCCACCCCCACGTACACACACATGCAAATGCAAACATGTGTCGGGTGTGCCTACATGCAAAAAAAGACGATTGCACCACACGTTACATATCACCATAAATGTCATAGTACTAGCAATAATTCTAGGGCCATCAATCACTGTTAACACTATATTGATGAGTGGTAAAAGCTTTTAAAGCATCACTTATGGGCAATTTTGGTATGGTTGTTTTTTGCGATTTCATGGGCGTACGCAATTTTAATGCTTGACATGTGTGGTATCTATTTACCTGATATGACCCCATGTTACACTGTTTACATTGTTTCCCTGATGAAGGGTACCTGCTTGGCCCCAAAAACGTTGGTTATAATTATTGCAACATGTATGATGACTTGTCCAATTATATGGACTTTATCATTTGAATATTTTCCACTGAGTGCTGGTGATTCCTGTTCATTTGCTGTTTGATGTGCACGGCGCCATCCGTGAGTATCACTGCAAGCACCATTATTGTGATTCGGGCCGGAGACGCTGTGAGGAGTGCAGGGGGACATCTTGGAATTTAGTATCTATTTACCTGACATGACCCCATCTTTTACATTTTACACATAAAATGGGTAATATTAAATGTTTCATAACATAACCTATGGAAAACATTTTCAAGATGTTTTGTACTTTTTTCTTTACATAGTAAAAAATATAAAATTCAGTGGTGTTTAAATACCACCAAAAGAAACCTCTATGTGTCGCCCCAAAAAGATATCAAATTAATTTTGAATAAATGTCAGTCAAAATACCCCAGGGCTGAATACTGAAAAATGGCCTGGACAGTAAAGGTATTTAACACCCCGGTCTTCAAGTGGTTAAAAGGCAGTAGTCCCATCTTAGACACATGTAAGTAAAATCCTTTTTGTTACAGGAGTACATTTACTAGTGTACATCTGTGAGCCAAAGCCAGCATATAGCGGGCTACTGCAGTTACTTCCCAACTGACCATGCACAGCCACGCTGCAGCCAGGAAGTAACTCCCTGATTGTCAGCAAATGCCTGAATGACAGCTTGTTCTGCTTCTCTGGAGCCAGAGTCAACTGTGTTCACCCCCTACCCTGTCTGCCCCTCCAGCAAGCGCTTGACCAAACACATAAAAGTCATTTATTTAAATAAAAACACAAACATAAAAAAGGTTTTTTGAATGTTCCCCAATGTAATCCATGTCAATCACATTGTCCAGCAATGTAAATCCATGTCAATGACCCATCAGTGTTGATCTTAACACACCATATTTCCATCACAAAATTGCAGAACCCTGGTACTATGATACTGTAAATACAGTGCTGGGGATACTGGTTGATGTCATTGAGCAAATCTAGTTAGTGGCAAATTTTGGAACATGCTGGTTTTTTTTCATATTTTTTTTTAAATCCATGAAAACCACACTGTTCTGTAACACTGTGTGCAGCTTTAAGGTATCCCCAAATGTGATATTGTAGGGATTTGCGTGTTTTCAATCTTACATTCTAATCCAGAAAAAGGCCCTCTCCCTTCTGTACAATATTTGTGTCCCCCATGGCAGTACCCAACTCCCAATGCCATTTTTTAACAGTTTGCCTATTAGCCTTTAAAAATGTGCAGAAAAATGAAACAAAATTTGCCTCCCATAGACTTCAGAGTATTCAAGGTTTGTTTATTTTACTCTGGGTTTGCTGAACCTCCTGCAAACTGAACCCAGGCAGATTCACTTATCCCTAGTCATCAATGTGCAGAGATTTTCAAGTTCAATGGCTACACTCTTAGATCAACCCTCTGCAGCGATTTTTTAGTTCACTGGACAACAAACTAAGCACCAGCAAAATGAGAGCGATTGGCACTGGAAAAGGTTTACTGGAACAGTTAACCCTTTACACACACAGCAGCTGCCAACATATGTTTTAATGGCAACACAAATTGTACACAGATTTTGCTATTTCAATTTGGACCTTTTTAAAATAAATGTTTGTATCACTCACTGCCATGCCCAGAGAGGTAACAACTAACAATACCATAGTTTTCTTACATAGGCAGAAAGTTCTTTTACTTTTTGATTAGATGATTCAGAGATTCAGCTTAATGATTTTACAATATTGTTTTAATCAAAAAAGAGAATATATTTACAAGAAAAATTGCAAGATAGACAATAAGCAACATAAAATAAATGGCATTAAAAATTAAAAGGACTTGGCACAGTTCCACTGGTCTGTGATTCTGTGCAGAGTCTAGTTCATTTGCAGAGTAGGCCCAATCCACTGTATCAGAGTCACTGGCTCTCAAACAATAAATGTGATTGACTTACTAAAGGCAATTAGGCTATCTAATTAGGTCCTTTAGCTTAGTGAATGTGGTGACAATTCACTTTGCAAAGAATATATCCCCCTCAAAAAAAACGGTATTTTTGCTTGCACATAATTAGATGATGGAAATCAGCAGAGCTTCCTCTTTTTTAGTATGCTAAGGACGAATTCCCTTGCAAAGTGAACAGCCTATTTGCCTTTAGTGAATCAACACCATGTGTCTTAAGCAGGGCTGTAATGTGTTACCTGCAAAGAATGCCTAGCCATTTTTGTTTTCAACAAACAAATTTTGGAGAAATGAGGGTGGCACTGTGTTTAGTGCAATTCTTCCATCCCCTCCACACAGTTCGGGACTTGTCAGACCTCATTGTCATCACAACTGCTACCAGTATAATTCTAGACAGCGTCTAATGCTACCCAAAATAATTTTGATATACAGGTGAAACTCGAATAATTAGAATATCGTGCAAAGTTCATTTATTTCACTAATGCAACTTAAGAGGTGAAACTAATATATGAGATAGACTCATTACATGCAAAGCAAGATAGTTCAAGCTGTGATTTGTCATAATTGTGATGATTATGGCTTACAGCTCATGAAAACCCCAAGAACCCCAAATCCACAACCTCAAAAAAGTAGATTATTACATGCAATCAATAAAACAAGGATTGTACATAGAACAATATCGGACCTCTGAAAAGTACAAGCATGCATATGTACTCAGTACTTGGTTTGGGCCCCTTTTGCAGCACTTACTGCAATTACTTTTGCACGATATTCTAATTATTCGAGTTTCACCTGTATATTCCATTTGTGCTAAATTGCTCCTGTTGGTAACTATTAGAAGAAATAAAAAAAGAATATTGTTCACCATCTGCTAATGTTTCCTAGAAACTAGAAACAAAGAGTAAACATATTTTTTTCACTTCTGAACTCTATGAATGTGTTTTGATAAATTATGGAACTGACCACAGCAGAAAAAAAAAGTGTATGTAAAGCCAAAACAGTTTTTTTAGATAGAGTATGGAATAATCAAGACCACTGTCAGATTTGTTTGACCGTGTTTGGTAAATTTCCCTTTACTTCCCGTACTGAGGGCACAACAGTTTGGGAAATCATTCCAAACTGAAGGATATGCTCTCTTAGACATTTTTTTCCAGAACAGGTTTGCCTAATGGAAGATTTTACTTCACCTCTTGTGTCTGGAATAATTAAAACATGTTGGGGTTTCCATCACTTTTTGTACTGGAGACAATGGTCACCAGGAATAGTTAAAATATATCTCCCAGCGGGGACACAGACAGCAATAATAACCTAACATAGATTCCAACCTCTCAGATCCAAAAGTAAAACAAAATGTTGACTTACCATACAATTTAAACTGATCATGTATTATTGCTTTTTTCCCGATAATATTAACACTAACTTTTTAGAAAACATGTAATGGTCCAAAAAAAGTGTAAACTGTTGGGTAATCAGTAGCGGTCATGTTTGATTAAACATTTTCAGAAGGTTCCAATTGGCAGCAGACATACAGTATATCTTTCATGACAGTTTCCTTTAACTTAACCTACAGTACAGAGTTAAAACTTGAAACAGTGTACACCCTTTGAATGTGTTTATCTTTGGGATGTACTTGTTAAAAGTATTTTTCTAATTTTCCATTAGAGAGTAAATTACTAAAGTGTACCTCCAATCAAAACATTTTTTTGGAAAGAGTAGAGAATTGGTAAAGCCCATCACTTTCTGTTCCACTGACCATATGTTATAAAGCATTATCTGTTTATATATATATATATATATAAACAACTGATATTTATTCATTTTGATATGACTCTCTTATGTATTTATAAAGATGCAGCAATACAATGATACCAGTAACTTCCTATTGATGGATTTTTCCATATCACCATTGATCAAGTTAATGATAACACCAGTGCTCCTTCTAACCTACATCTTCACCATTTTTGAAAATTTAGCTCTTATGGTTGTCATTAAAATTGATGTCTTCCTTCATACACCAATGTACTTCTTCCTGGCAAATTTTTCCTTTCTCGAATGTTGCTATACCACTACAGTAATTCCAAAAACATTGTATATCTTAATATCAGACATAAGGATTATTTCCCTCTCTAACTGTGTTATCCAGCTGTATGTGTTTACTTCTCTAGGTGCTACAGAATGTTTGCTGTTAGCAACTATGGCTTATGATCGTTATGTGGCAATTTGTTATCCCCTTCATTATTCATTTATGATAAGCAATAACTTATGCATCATTGTAGTTTTTTGTTCATGGTTTATTGGTTTTTTGTCTCCTCTTGTTCCATCCATTTTTATTGCACAGTTACAGTTTTGCAGACATAGAGTTAATCATTTCTTCTGTGACACTCCGCCAATTTTACAGTTAACTTGCTCAAGCACCGGGCACATAGAACTTTCAGTTTCTTTTATATCATCTGCCATTTTGATGAGCTCATTTGTTGCTATTACTGTTTCATATAGTAGAATTGTTGGTACAATAATTTATATGCGTTCAAAGCAAGGATTCCAGAAAACCATGTCCACATGTGTTTCTCACCTTATAGTTGTTTGTATCTATTACGGCTCTGGAATTTTTATGTATGTTAGACCAAATGCATACAAGACACTTGAAACAAATAAATTGGTGGCACTCTTATATGCTGTATTAACACCAGTGCTAAACCCACTAATATACAGTTTCAGGAACAATGATGTCAAAGTGGCTATCAGACGATTGCTTAATATAAAATAAGTGTATCTATCTGGGTTAAGAGCCATGCCAGTTTATTTGATGTTGTCCCTTTACTTCCTGTCCCACAGATGCAACAGAAAATCGCTACAAAGTAAAGGGAATTCTCATCTTAGACAGTTGGTTGTCATTGCACCAGGTATCCCCATTGTAAGATTTATCCTTGCCTCATGATCTGGTGACAACTCTAAAAGTTGGGATTTCCTGCCACTTTGTCTCTCGGTGAAAATGGTCACCAGGACAAATATCAAGGATAAATCTACCTGTAGGGGACACAAGAAGCAATACAAATCTAACAAGAGTTCTAAACCCATTACTACTGTATACAAAACGGGAAAAAAAACCTCATGAATGCATACTATTTTTATCTATTGTCTGGTACCAGATGCAAGAAAATAATTGTAGAAAAAACAAACTCAATGTTTTTAAAGAATTATATTGGTCCATATTTGCACCTTAACTGCCAATATAAAATAAGTCAATATATTTTTATGGAAAAACCATTACAGTTTATGAAAAAACTAATTGCTAATTAGGGGATTCAAACAGTCTTAGGCTTCTCCAGTGCACTTTCAAGGAAGTAAAAATCTCAACAATGACACGTAGTTTCCAAGCCCACATTAATCCCAAATGCAGCTGTACTTGGTTCTTGTCTTCATTTAAGAAGATAGCATTAGGAATTATAGATGCACTGATACCGATACTAGTATATTGATATTGATATCGATATTGGTGTCTAACCCGATACCAGAACTTCTGATATCAGGAAGGTGGGCCGAATACCGATACCGGAAGACACACCAAGGAAGCCAGGTGGCATGTAATGACTCGCCTCCTGGCTTCCTTAATGGGACCCCCGGTATCGGTATTTGGTATCGGCGAGCACCTGGAAAAAATATAATTACTTGTACTCGATACCAAAAAACCTGTATTGGTGCATCCCTAATTGGAATCTATACAGACCTAAATGAATCTAAATGAGTACCTAGCTTGGGTCACTAATTTACTTTTTTTCCATTTCCCTTCTCCAAAGGCACCCTAGCCTGTATTTTTGGCCTCGATTTAACATACTGTGTATCTCCTTCTCTTGTTCCACGTAACATCATAAAGTACATCCTGATCATGAAAACATTGCAGAAGACACTGTGTGACTCCACATCTCTGTTTAAAGTGTATACTTAAATTGTGGAGTGTAACCCCATGTAACTTGCTACTAAATCTCTAATTCATATGTATGTGTACAGTAAAGGCATCTGAGTGCTGTTTTCTTGTGATTTTGTTTCTTTATTCCGGCTTTGGTGACAGTACTCTTTGTACCCATTATGATATGAAAAAGCTCCAAATTTTACCAGTTAAAATATACACATACATTGTAACACTTTAGAACTGAAACCAGTCGGTTCGATATGATACATGCAGCAGAAGTCGTGAATATTTATACTACTATTAAACCAGCGATTTTGGGAGTTCTCCTTGACACTGATTGTGAGGCGTTTGCCTCGGGTGGCAGATTTCAGGGGGCGGCAAAAATGCCACCCCCAAAACATTTAGGCAGATGGGCTGCACAGAAACCGGCAGCCTGGCTACCTAATGTGAACGGGGAGTAGGAGAATACAGGGAACAGAGCGGCAAGGGGCGGAGACAGAGGAGATGGAAGAGGCGGGGTGAAGCCGGAGGAGGCGGGTTGCTAAAGACTGCAACGGAGGAGGCGGCATCACCCGGGCTACAGTCCGGCAGCGGTGAAGCTGAGACGATTGGGCGCTGAGGCAGCGGAGGAGGCTGGGTTTCCTGTGCAAGGTAGGAGGATGACTGTGCTGGCAGGGCCCAGCATGGATTCTGCACAGCCCACCAAAGAGTCTCAGGTGGGCTGTGCAATACCCTTTGGTGGGCTCTGCAGGATCTGTGAGGGGCTTTGCAGGATCTGTGGGGGGCTTTGCAGGATCCGTAGGGGGCTCTGCAGCCTGAAAAGCCCACCACAGATCCTGCACAGCCCCCCTGAGATCCGGCAGACTGCAGGGTCTCAGGGGGTCTCTGCAGGATCTGTGGGGGGACTCTGCAGGATCTGTGTGGGGCTTTGCAGGATCCGTAGGGGGCTCTGCAGCCTGCAAAGCCCACCACAGATACTACACAGCCCCCTGAAACCCTGCAGACTGCAGGGTCTCAGGGGTCTCTGCAAGATCTGTGGGGGGCTCTGCAGGGTCTCAGGGGGGCATTGCAGGATCTGTGGTGGGCTCTGCCCACTTTGCCTTGCCTGGGGCAGCCCCAAACCAGAATACACCACTGGCAGTGTATAATAAATATGGCAAAAATGGATGATCACTGGTAATTAAGAAAAGATACAATGGTGATATTATTGTTCATATGAGGTAAAGGGTGCTAAGAGAAGTAGACTTATTTGTTCCAAAAATAGAAATGCATAGTGCATTTCTAATAATCAGATTGTTAGACCTGTCTCCCTCGAAAAGCCTAGCCAGCAATATTGGAGACAGAAGGCTCAGGATGGAGAGCGGTGCCGTGACGGTGGGGATCGATTGCTCAACGTCCACAACAACACTGGAACATTGAATAATCAAATCCCCCGCTGTTTTATCAATGGGTCCAACGTGAGAGGGGAGGAGCGGTAAGCGGCAGGGGGCGTGACGGCGCCAAAGTGACGAGACACCACTGGAGTGGGTGGAGACGAAGTGCCCGGCCGGAACGAGGAGAGGTAAGTTTATGACATGGACTTGGGTTCCCCTGACTCCAGAATTTGTGGCGGGTGGGCTCTTTTCATGCTGCAGTGCCCAGACAAGGAATATGGGTCATCAAGCAGATGGACCATTACTGGATAGCCAACCATCCACGCTATATAGGGAAAATGCCAGAGCAATTTTCAATTTTTATTTCTGGATAAAAGTGCCTCATCACTCAATGTGGCCACTAAAAATGTTTACATATGTTTATATATTATCTCTGCCTTGTGTTTCAGAAATAATTCAAGGCAAATTTTTATCTCTGGATAAAAAAAAATGTTTTTCTTCAGTGAAATAAATACATTCTAATGTTGATTTCTTGATTAAAAGTTGGCTAGTGTCTCCTTTGTTCAAAATTAAGTCTAGGAAAAATACTAGGCATGGCGTCACTACAATATTTGAGTTTTTTTTAGCAAATAAATACACTCTAGTGATGATTGTTTAATTAAAAACTGTCTGGTGTTGGTTTTGGTGAAAAAGCGGCCAAGTTAAAGTGTATTAGTAGTGTGCACATACCCATATTGAACACAGAAAAAGGAAGTGTACTGGAAGGACTAGAACCTTAAACTTCAGAAGGGCCAACTTTGATAAGCTGTGCAACCTAGTGGGGGAAATAAAATGGGAAAACTTATTTCAAAACCTAAACACAGACCAGATGTGGGATTGTTTTAAAAACACACTACATACTGCTACTTCAAAGTGTATACCTTTAGGGAGCAAAAATAAAAGATCAAAGACTAAACCAATATGGTTTAATAAAACTGTAAAACAGACTTCCGGTTCCGGCGCCAGATGAGCTAGCGGTGTTCACCGGAGCTCCGACCCCGCCACATCCTAAGACAGCAAATCTGCCCCGAATCACCCCGTGAACGGTTCCTCTGAGTGCCTCTCAACTGTCGGGACGATATGGACAGGTTTGTGGCACGTTCACAGCCGGTCCGCCGCTCGCTCTCCTCTCCCTCGGCTCCTGCCGACATGCGGCCAGACATGGCGGCCGCAGGAGACGCTGACAGCATAGCCGATGTAGCGGAACTGGGTGAGCTGGACACAACACCTCACCCGCCACATATTGATTATCAGCAGCTGGCGGCCATGGTAGGCACGCATCTGAGGGCAGAGATGGGGACCATCATCGCTGACTCCCTGAAAATTCACATGGGACCCCTCACAGCAGCCATAGAAGCTCAGACCACCAGGCTGCAGACCCTAGAAACCCGCATTAGTGATCTAGAAGATCATGCATCTAGGTCTGATAGGTCGTTAAATGAGGATCAAAAAGCAATTCAATACTTACAAGACAAGGTGGACGACCTTGAAAACAGGTCCTGCAGAAATAATCTCAGAATCATTGGGATCCCTGAATCGATTAAGCCTACAGATCTCCAGCACTTTTGCTCCTCCATTATCCCCCAAGCCATTGGAATCACCTCTCACTGTGCGGTGGAAAGGGCCCACAGAATGGGTCCTCTCAAAGATACTGACAGACCCAGGCCAGTTATTGTCCGATACTTGGACTATTCAGACAAACACCGTCTGCTACAAGCGTACAGAATGCAGCGCCAGCTGATTGCGGGGGGTCACAAATTACTACTTTTTGCTGACTACTCGGCCGAATTGTCTAAATTACGTCGCTCCTTCCATGAGGTATGTCAGACCCTTGTGCACAGAAAGATCAAATTTGTCCTGGCTTATCCAGCTATTCTGCGCCTGACAGATCCGGACGGCAACCAAACACGCTTCACGACTGCTGCCCAGGCCAAGACGTACATAGACAGGCATCTGTCTGATTCACAAGGGCACTCTAACTCCCCTCTTAAGAGTCTGCCACGCAAGAAAAAGGCCTGAGCAACCAAGGGGCACATGCTCCTGATGAACCCGTCATGGGCTTGCGACCCAGGCAGTTACCTGGCCGATACAACCCATAATAAGTTACTGCTGTTCTATGTGACATCTATGTCTCATGTTTCTATTGTTTCCTCGGTTCTGTTTCTATTTTTATTCTTTTACATTGGAATTCTCCCGTGAGTGGTGGGGCGTAGCTACCTGTTCTACTATTGCACTGGCTATCCCAGGGTTGGATCGTATCCCCCTGCCTGATGACTGATTCAACACACACCGTCATCTGGAAAAAAGGAAGTCACTGAAAAGGTATATGCACCTACCTTACTTGTTTGCTCTGTTTACTTCATAGACTTTCCGCGCTCCACATTGGGAGCAGCTATACATGCATCGCCATATGGATGACCATCTCTCTACATATTATCCTCTCCTCCCTTGGTATCGTGGCACCCGTGAACCAGGGTCGTGCCCGGTGCACTGGGACACCGGTAACGACTCTTTTTCTTACTTTGCTGTTTTTCTGTGATTTTGAAGTCATACAGATCTCTTCAAAGCTATGGGAACCTCCTTGAAAGTCGCATCTTGGAACGTCAAAGGGCTCCGGACACCGCAGAAAAGGAGACAAATCTTGCGCCATCTCAAAAAACTGAAAGTGGACATCGCTCTACTGCAAGAAACTCACCTCCAATGTGAAGATATCGGCCGCCTCAAACAATCTTGGATGGGAACAGCTATAGGGGCACCATCCAACGGTCGCTCTGCAGGTACGACAATTCTCTTAAGTAAATCCTTGCCCTATACGTTACTATCTCAGCAGCATGATCTAACGGAGGGCAGATGGTCACATGTTGTCATCCAAATAGGGCAAAATACTTCTGATATCTGGAACATTTACGGTCCTAATGCGGACAATAAGTCCTTTTATGATCTCCTCCTATCTCGCCAATCATCTGCCGCCCCTGATACTTCCGTGATTATGGGGGGTGACTTTAATGCAGTTCCAGTAACCTTAGAAGACCGCTCCTGGACCAAAGGTCGCCCCTCTAAAGTCACCCTCTCACAAGACCGGAACCTGTCTGCCATGATCCAAGCCGGAGGCCTTGTGGATACCTGGCGCTTTCTGCACCCATTGGATCGGGAATACTCCCACTTTTCCCATGCCCATGACTCTTTCTCTCGCCTGGATCTGATACTTACGTCTCCCAACCTGATGTCTAAAATTGCCGCTGTGACTGTGGAAGACATGGTTATATCCAATCACGCTCCGGTGACAATAGAACTCCACCACTTGGGCATGTCCCCCAGGCCGCTGGTGTGGCGCTATCCATCGTACTTGGCCACGGACGACACGTTCCAGGCTCATCTAACATCCTGGTGGAATGAATACACTACTGACAATGCCATACATAAAAAAGACCCTATCCTCTTTTGGGAGACGGCAAAGGCAGTCCTGAGAGGCAGAATTTTGGCTTATGTCTCCTCCCAAAAGAGATTGACCAGGCAGAGGTATGTGGTGGCATGCACGACGGCTAGGACAGCGCACTTAACGTATAAACAGGACTCATCCCTCCACAAAAAAATAACTGTGGTCTCAAGCCAAACAATCTTGTGATCACTGGATTGCCCAATATGATCTACAAATTCACTCCCACAAAGAGGTGGAATATTTCAAATTTGGCAACAAATCTGGCAAATTATTAGCTAATTTAATCCGGGGACAATTTGTTCCCTCCCACATACTTAAACTCGCTAACGATAGTGGAGAGCTCTCCTCAGATCCTTCTGAGGTCAGTGAAATATTTCGCACTTATTACCAAACCCTGTACGCAGCGGACAATGGAAATGCTGCCGCTGGCTCGGCTTTTTTAGACTCTGTCTCGTTGCCTTCCCTGTCCGAAGTCACCCTCCAGGAGGTACAATCAGTTATTCAACTTTCTCCTGGTTCGAAAGCCCCCCGGACCGGATGGTCTAACGGCTGAATTCTTCAAACCCCTAAATGATCATGTCTCTCCTACCCTAGTGTCCCTCTTTAACCATATCCTACACCAGAATAGCTATCCACCCACGTTCAGTGCTGCATACATCCGCTTGTTGCCTAAAAAGGGGAAGGACCCCATTCTCCCTGGGTCCTATCGCCCTATTTCTCTACTAAACTTTGATGCCAAGTTACTCTCTAAAATTATGGCGAACAGACTGGCCGTCGTGCTGCCCAAACTTATATCGTCAGACCAGGCGGGTTTTGTAATTGGTAGATCTGCTGTACTGAATGTCAGGAAAATTATTGCTGCCTAAGAAGGAATACGGTTGTCGGGGCCCTCTCCCGTACCAACGGCCCTTTTAGCGTTGGACGCGGAGAAGGCCTTCGATAACGTTAACTGGTCATGGCTCTCTCAAGTGATGCATCGCTTAGGCTTCTCGGGTATGTTTCAGTCTTACATTTCCACAATGTATAGTTCCCCTTCAGCACAAATATACACGCCCTCAGCCCTGTCCTCCCCCTTTCGTTTATACAAGGGCACCCGTCAAGGTTGCCCTCTCTCCCCTCTCCTATTTAACATTGCGCTAGAACCCCTGTCCCGCTCATTAGCCTCCAATCAAATATTCAGTGGTTACAGAACTGGCCCTTTTGATATAAAAATGGCCCTATTCGCGGATGATATACTACTGATAGTATCCGATCCATGCATAAACATCCCCAACATTTTTAATCATATCAGCCTTTTTGGCTCCTTTTCCGGCCTTAAAATTAACATTAATAAGAGTGAACTCCTACCGTTAACCCCGGATAAGACCTACGTTGAGACCCTTGCCCGTTCACACCCCTCTCTGCAGATCCAAAAACAATCCATTACCTACCTGGGGATCTCCATTCCCCGCTCTGCTAAAGATCTTTATTCCCTCAACTATAAGCCTATCATCGCTAAAATTGTCCAAGAACTACGCACATGGCGTGACTATCCCGTCTCCCTTCTAGGTAGATGCCATCTCATAAAGATGATAAGCTTCGCAAGATTGCTCTATCCGATGCAAACAATACCCCTTCTTTTAAAACACAAAGATATCCAACTCCTCCATAGTGCATTCTCGACCTTTCTCTGGAAAGGGAAGAGGTCGAGAATAGCCTTGAAAAAACTCCAACAACCGGTAAAGAGCCTAGGCGCCAATCTTCCTAACATTAGGGTGTATAACTTAGCCAGCCTCTTCCGGCATGTGCGAGATTGGATGCATGATACCTCCTTCTTTACAAATACCCCTCTAGAGATCCAACTGATGTCACCATGGTCACCGCCTGGGGTCTTGAACACCCCACTGAGGCTCCTTCCCACCGTTATAAAGGATAACATCCTCCTCAGAGACACTATTTTAGCTTGGAGAGAGGTCAGAAAACTTCTACGTCTCCCCACGGTTCTCTCTCCCTGGATGCCCCTCATCTCCTCCCCCATTTTTGCAGTAGGCAGGGAATCTCAGACCTGTCGATCGTGGTCTGCTAAGGGTATATCTACCCTCGGGGACCTGTTTGACCCTGGGGGTCATTTCATGACCTTCTGTGCCCTTGAACTTCTATACAACCTCTCCGCTACTCACGTTTTCCCATATTTACAGATACGCCACTTTGTCTCCCATCATCTTACTCTGCCGTGGCGTGAAATAATCCATTCACCCATTACACCTATACTATCGTCTCCACAGACCAAAATGCCATTATCCCTTCTTGCCAAATCTATCGCCTCTGCTGTACTTGATTTTTCCAACTGCACACCATCCCACATTAAACGTTAGGCAGATTTCCTACATATAACTATTGAAGAAACAATCACGATGGTGGAACAGGGATGGGTACAAATTAGGAAAGCTATTATAAACGAATCCTGGTGAGAAATATACTTTAAGATAGTCCACAGAGCCTACCATACATTTAATATACCCCCAAAAAAGAATAATACCTCGTCCACCTGGCTGACGGCTTGCCCAAAATGCCATCACCCCCTGCCTGAGCTGACACACCTACTCTGGTCATGCCCCCATGTACAGACTTTTTGGTCTGCAGCAGTTTCCTTCATGAATGTACATTCGGGTAAGGCGAGAACGCTATCCCCAGCCTTCTGCTTACTGCATTCCCTCCCGTCAGATACCACTGGCACACCCTCATACCCGACACGTTGGGAGCATTTATGCCTCCTCACAGCTAAACAATCCATCTTGTGTAACTGGATAACATCAGACCCTCCATCCGTGGAAAATTTCCGCTCCCTGCTATTCCGCCTCATGTTGCTAGTCAAATTAGACACTAAGTTTAACCAAACGCGTACCAACAGGTTCTTTGCCACCTGGACATCCTTTGTAGTGGCTGAATTATCCTTAGAACAACTACAGGACTTAATGTCCATTTTCCGTTTTTCTAAATGGTATCTTGAAGCTAAACTAACAAACTCCCTGGGCCCTTTAGATGTCCTATAGTTCACGGTTCCTTCTATTTGATCTGATCCGTTAATGCACACGATTCTCCCATCCTGTATCTCTCAGTATATTATGAACATATTGGCCCTGATCATTTCCACGATCACCTATATTGGGTCGAGGTTGTGTATCGCCCAGACTTGGGCTACTTTGGTCCCCTTACTAGAGAAATGATATGGCGATGGCATATATGCATATATTCACACATTTTCACTATTATGTTGTTATGGTTTATCCTGAATTCCATTTAATGTGCTTTGATCTGTCACTGCTATAGGTGCAGGTTGTGTACTAGTGCCTGACTCGAATTACCTGCTGATGATTGCCCCTGTTTCTATTGTATTATTCGATATTTAATAAAAATTGACATGCTAAAAAAACAAAACTGTAAAACAACACGTCAAGGACAAGAGAGCGGCATTTATAAAATATAAGACAGAGAGGACGGCATTGGCGTTCCTTAACTACAAAGAATGTAACAAAAAATGCAAACTAGAAATCCAGGCAGCTAAAACTGAGTGCGAAAAGCATATCACCACAGATAGTAAAAAGAACCCCAAAAAATGTTACCAATATATTAACAGTAAAAAGGTGAGAAATAAGCAGATAGGCCCAATAAAGGATGAAAGCGGGAAGCTAGTCACAAACGACAAGGAGAGGGCCGAGGCGCTGAAAGCTTTTTTATCCTCAGTATACACTCAGGAGGAGAAACAGGTTTGACACACATGATAAAACTCCCAGTTTAACGCAAAATATACCCCAGTGGTTGACGGAAACCGGGCTACAACAAAGACTTAAAATGCTCAATGCAAAAATGCTCAATGCAAACAAAGCAGTTTTAAATGGAGCTCTCAGGTTGTTTTGCCATCCTTGCCTGTGTTTTCTTGAACTAGGCAGGGATGCTGTTTTGCTTCAACTGGGCAGAGATAGTCTTACAATAAAATAAATAAATAAAAAAGTTCAGCACATAAAGGGCAGCTTTGCTTTTTTCAAGAACCAGTGCAAACCAAAGCCAGCTTGTGTAAGGGTGGCCAGCCTATGCCCTTTGGTTTCCCCCCTGCAGATACGCCTCCATTGCAGTGAAGTCAGACACCACATTTAATTATAGCTATGGGAAGCCTGGCGCCTTTAAAAAACACCTCTGTTGTACGGAGGCAGCCTGTTTAAGCAACAATTGTGAAACCAAGGCAATCTAGTGGGAGGATGGACAGCCCTTTGCCATTAGATGTTCCCCTTTATCTATGCTTAAAGGATATTGGATCCTGCTAACATCAGGAGATGTGGCAAAGAAGTTATTTGCTATGCTAGCATAGAGAGGAGCACATTACACTTCCTATAGGGTGGTAATACTCTCTCCTTGGAACAGGGAGGGGTGAAACATCCACCTTGAAGCTGACTCAAATTAACTACTACTCCTTAATGCCAGTAGAACCACCCTCCTCCTCACTGTTAACACAAAAACACTCCTCCTACTCTTTACTGCCAGCACCCCAACCCTCCTCATACTCTTCCTCTGCCCCCTGCTGCCTCTGCCTTACAGAGTTGGAGGCATTAGTCAAAAGGTCCTGCTGGCACTGAGAAAACAATAAGTACAAATCTTCCTCCTCCTGCTGTGCCTCCATGTCCATTCTATTACACATATAAGTGTATACTCCTGCAGGATCACCAGAGGGATCATGTGCTAATTCCCATCTCATTGTGCCTGGTTTCCTGTTAGGAGTCAGACCTTGGATCTAAAGCATGTACAATTGTAGTTCCAATTTCCACCAGAGGGTGGGTTTTATATCTATCCACCATAAAATATGTTATCTTGGGACTGTATTCTACTGTACTAATATCAAAATCACTTGTAAGTTCTGCTACTAGATAAATTAGGACTATTATTCTCAACAATCTGATTGTTAGACATGTTCTATGTATTTCTATTTTTGGAACAAATACGTCTACTTCTCCTAGCACCCTGTGCCTTATATGAACAATAATATTATCACCATTGTATCTTTTCTTGAATTACAAGTGATCATCCATTTTTGCCATATTTATTATACACTGTTGGGCTGTGCAGGATCTGTGGTGGGCTCTGCAGGGTCTCAAGAGGGCTTTGCAGGATCTGTGGTGAGCTCTACGAGGTCTATGGTGGGCAGAGCCCACCACAGATCCTGCACAGCCCCCCTGAGACCCTGCAGAGCCCCCCACAGATCCTGCACAGGCCCCCTGAGGCCCTGCAGTCTACAGGGTCTCAGGGGGGCTGTGCAGGATCTGTAATGGGCTTTGCCCATCATAGACCCCGCAGAGCCCACCACAGACCCTGCAATGTGAAAAAAACTCAGTTCTCTAGAGCCAAAAGCTTAAACACTATCTGTCAGCACGAGTCCAAGCTATTGTGAATAACCGCTTGCAGAGATGTGTGCTCTAGCAGCATAACAACTGTGCATGGGCTACACCTAGTACTATTTGATTCCATCTTAGACTTTATGAAAATATTAAGAAACACTGGTAACATGAAAGTACAAATGCAAGTACCAGTCTTCCATTAAACAGTTTAGTAAATTATCCTTTAATATATAATCTAAATTAGTTTATTTGAAAGTGGCTTTTGCATGCCTTGTCTTTAATTTCCTTTAGAATTCCTTTCACTTTCTGGTTTCTTAGTGTATAAATAAAAGGATTAAGCAATGGAACCACCACTGAATTCACAACAGTCACTGCCTTGTCAATATTGAATGACTGAGTCTGAGTAGTTCGTACATACATAAAAATACAACTACCGTAGATAAGACACACAACTACAGCATGTGAAGAACAAGTTGAAATTGCCTTCTGCCTTCCTTCTATTGAGGAAACCTTCAAAATATCTAAAATAATGTGAATATAAGATACAAAAGTAACTGTGAATGTGGCAAAAAGAAGCAAAGTAGAGGTGGAAAATTCCAGTAAATAAATTGACTTTGTATCAGTGCATGAACTTTTAAGTAATTGGCCTACATCACAAAATAAGTGGTCCAGTTTACTGGAGCAGAAAGGCAATTGAATAACAAGAATCGAAGGAACAAGTGTGTAGAAGAATATGCCAACTACTATTCCAACCATAAGATTCATATAAACGTCTATTCATGATTACTGTGTACCGTAAAGGATTGCATATAGCTACATATCGATCATAAGACATGACAGCTAGGAGAAAGAAGTCTGCTGCCCCAATGAAAAAGAAAGTGTAGGGGGCATGGCTAGCTGCTGAACGAGATGGCCGCAGGCTAACGGAGCTCAGCGCCGCTGGACCTCTGGAGAGCACACATAAGCCACCGCCAGCGTTCGTGACCAGCCAGTTTGAGAGAGGGCGCAAATCAGCCGCAATGATGGACAGTAAACAGAAGAAAGAGCAGCGGCAGGCTCAGTCACAGACACCCCGTGGATCCAAGATGGCGGCCGCACGTGGAGCTGCAGAGGAACAGAGGTCCCCACCACACTCACCTGAGGTATTTGACTCCTCTTCTATGGATAGTCTCCCTATACAGCAAAGGGACTCCTCTGTTAGAACTCGGGACTCAGCTTTGCTAGACAGATTCCGCTCTATGTTACAAACAGAGCTCAATGCTGCTAATAACAAGCTATCTGCCACTTTCACTAAGGAGATCAGAGAAATAGGTGCCCACACTGATTTACTGGAAAAGAAAATGCATGAAGTCATTACAATAGTGGATTCCCATGAAAGGGAGCTGGACTCTAATGTCCACTAATCTCACAGCTGAGCTAGATAAACTGGAAGACATGGAAAACCGCGCAAGAAGGGATAACCTGCGGGTCAGAGGCCTCCCTGAGTCCATAGAGGACCTGGAACTACTACCTCCTCAGTCCCCAACTTCATCGCAACTTACCTCCAGTCAACGTTCTGCCCAACTGAGCCCAATTTGGAACCAAAAACAGGGACGTCGCTCCCGCTCGTCGAGAAAATTGAGGAGCCTACCATCTCTCCTTGACCCGACTTGAAGATGGACTTACCTACCATCATGACCTATTATTCCTACTGTATCATCAGTGTGTTGGAACGTTCTCCTGATCTTTCCCTCTAAAAAATGTTTTTCCTTAGGTTTATGTTCCTAGACGCACATTGACTCCTGCCGTTACATTGACTCACCTTTATTTGCATTCTTTTGGACTGATACTGGCTCACCTTTACTTACCAGGTTGCGTTAACTCATTTAATGCTCACACAGTGTGACCTTAAGTCCCATGTGACCACGTTTAGCTGTTTAAGCCCCCCTTTATTATTATTATCCCTTTTCATATATGCATACAGGGACATGCTGCCGTTATCGAGCTAGGCCCCTGTGCTACGCTCAATCTCAGGTATTATTCTGGTAATCAATTAGTAATTGTCTAGCTCTCCACAGGGTTCGGTGGATGGCGCTCCCCACCATGACAAGCATCGGGATGGGATCCCCCCACCCCGTTCCTCGTCCCCACTCCTGTCCTATAGGACAATTTAGTACAATTTGATCTGGAAGGTAATAGACCCAGACACAGCCACTGGCAAATTAATGACTCAATACTTTCTACTATTGATAATTTGCCGTACATTGAGATCTGTGCTCGCCAATATTTTGAAGTTAACGAGGGTTCAGTCGCCTCCCCAGTGAGTTTATGGGAAGCTCATAAGGTTACCATGAGAGGACATCTGATCAAGTTAGCTACTCGCAGAAAGCGAGAACCTTTTACGTAAAACATATGCTCAGCTGTCCTCTGTGAGAACCGATTTGAATTTGCTGCTGGACCAGCAGTCGGAAAAACATCTACGGTGGTCCAAACACAAGTTTTACTCCAGAGCTAACAAACCGGGTTCCTTGTTAGCGAAGAAACTAAATACGATACATTCCCATGCGACCCCAATCCGTTGCGAAACTCTCAGGATAATGTGACGGCCAACCCAGTTAAGATCTTGGAACTCTTCACGGACAACTTGAAAACCCTCTATGCTGGCCAACAAACCTTCCAGAACTTCGCTGCTGATTAACTTTTTACTAATCTCACTCTCCCACAGATTTCCTGAGATGATTTGGAACTCTTAAATTCTGATGTTTGGGAGGAGGAAGTTCTTACCTCACTTAAACAGCTGAAACCCTCAAAAGCACCGAGTCTGGATGACTTTTCGGCCCTCTATTATAAGAAACTAGCCCCCCACACTTACCCCTCATGTCCTTTCTAGCTAACCCCTCTTTCACTCAAGCCGACACGCAACCATTGAGCTTCTCGGCTTGGTTTGACCGCAACCTCCCCTATTTTTGACAGCTCCAATCCGACACAGGTGTGAAACCTTTCCCGCACCTACAAGAACACTAGCAGATCCCGAGCAAAGAACTCTTTAGGTACCTCCAAATTAAAAACTAAATAACCTCATCCACCCCTAAACCAAGTAGTCCCCGACGATTGTCCATATTTGAAAAAACCTGCCGAGATGACACGCACAGCCCTGGACTTATCTCCCTTCTCTACTCCACTCTTATCGCACCCCAGATGCCCCCCCCCTCCTATGTGACCCAGTGGGAAAGAGACCTGGGATCCCCTCCTATGGACGAATCCTGGCACCACTCCTGGGCCAACACTAGCAGCAGTTCCCGTTGTGCAAGCATGCTGGAGATTAATTATAAAGTCCTCTTGCGTTGGAACCTGGTGCCTGCTAGAGTGGCTATATATAATACCAATTGCTCTCCTACGTGCTTTCGAGGCTGTCCTGATCGAGATACATTCTTCCACATTTGGTGGGGCTGCCCACGAGTTTCTGACTTTTGGGATGAAATCTTCACCCCCCCTTTCATCACTGTTCTTGGAACCAGTCTAAAGACCCCTATTTTGCACTCCTTAATTGCAGGCCGGAAGGCCTCTCCTGTAAATAATTCACCATGGCCATGCACATATGCACCCCGGCTAAGATGGAAATAGCAAAGAACTGGTTGACTGCGTCCCTTAGCGGCTCTAGTGTCATTGACCACGTCAACTGGATTATGGCACATGAAAAACGGACCGCCAAACTCGATGACTGAATGTCAAAATTCGAAACCATCTGGTCCCCATGGATTGATAAATACGTTGCCTCAAACATTCCACACCGCCTATGTACATTGTGATAGCTGCCCACTACTCCCACCATTAGAGATGATCCCCCTCATGTCGGTAAATGGCCTGACTACCTTGCGACTTCACTGCACTCTGGAATCTGACTCCCCTTTTACGCCCCCCCTCATCAACCCCTTTCTATGTGTCTCCCTCACCCTGTTATGTGATGTCTGTCTTTTGTGGTGCCACTATATCTTCGTTTCTGCCACTACTCAACGTACCAATGGACCTAACGCACTTATTGGGCTACCTATGAGGCCCACACCTATGAGCGCCCAGATGGGCTTTACTGTATGTATGCTCCATATTTATGTCATCTCGCCTCAACATTTGGAGGTACCCACCGGTACCTTGTTGATCATTTGAATGATTTATAAGCCATGCACTCACTCCCGGAAGTACGTTACCTTGTTGAACTTGTGCACAATTACCCATCATCACCTATGACTTGTTTGCACGCGATGAATACTGTAGTCCCCTTTTTTTTAGGGCATGTATTGACCCGTTATAATATATATTTTCATTATTTTTTATATAATTTCATTGCTAAGTTGCACTTATACTGACAGATCTTCAGACAGTACTTATTACCTGAGCACCTTGTATTGTATTGTACTGTATTGTACCCTTTGATGTTCAAAAACCAATAAAAACTTTATGTTTAAAAAAAAAAAACTAGCCCCAATTCTGTCCCCCAGATTAACATCTTTATATAACTCACTTAAAACTGACCTAGAACTACATTCGTCCTCACTTCTGGCATATATTGCCATGGTCCCGAAACCTGACAAGGATCCCTTGGATCCTAGCAACTACCGACCGATATCGCTTTTAAATATTAACGAAAATATTGACCACACGCATTAACACCTTCTTACCCACACTTGTACATGGAGATCAGGTGGGATTTATACCAAGGCGGCAGGCTAACGTCAATGTTCTTAAAATTGTACATGTTATTGATATCCTTAAGTCCAGAGGAATCCCGGGATTTTTATTATCCTTGGATCTCCAGAGAGCCTTTGACTCCATTTCTTGGGACTACTTAACATATGCCTTGGAAAAATGGGGTCTCCATGGCACATTTATGGCATCGCTTCATACCCTTTATTCCAATCCTACAGCTCAGGTGAAATATCTGGGGTGTACGTCACCGGCATTCCCTATCGCCCGAGGTACGCGCCAGGGATGCCTTTTGTCTCTAGCCCTTTTTGTGCTAGCTATAGAACCCTAGCAATTCTTATACGTTCTAACCCCAATATTAAGGGAGTTGAATTAGCAGGGGTTGAATACAAAGCCAGCGTATTTGCTGATGACGTCATCCTTACGCTCACTGAACCTCGTACCACTGTCCTGAATCTCCTCGCTCTGCTACAACGCTTCTCTGCTACATCTGGTCTTACGGTCAATTGGAGTAAATCCGTTGCCTTGAATGTGAACCTGTCCCAATCCTCGTATGACCGTATATGTGCGAACCACACATTCTCCTGGGCTAAACACTCTATAAAATACCCGGGACTACATATTAGACATGTGCGATTCGTTTCGTTCCGAATCGAAATTCGGACGAATTTTCGGAAATTTGGACATTCGGATGTATCCGAATTCCGAATTCCAGATATAACGAATGCAAACGAATCCGAATTTCCGTTTCCGAAATTTGGTAGCGGTAGTTCGTTCGAACGTTCGTTTCGTTTTCGTTTCTTATTCGTTTCGTTCGTTGAAGAAAAAACATTTTCCCCCTCAAATGCCACTTTGCTACGAACGAATGAACGAAACGAATAAGAAACGAAACGAATGTGCGAACGAACTACCGCTAACGAATTTCGTCCGAATTCCGAATCCAAATTGACTTTCACACCTGAATCCCGAAAAACGAAATAACACAAATCCGAATTTAAAACAAAACTAAACTAAACAAATTTTTTGGCAGTGCACATGTCTACTTACGCCTACCTATGAGACCTCAAATGCTGCTAATTATATACCACTTTTTCGCTCTTTGAAACACCTCATCACCAAATGGCAGAATCTTAATCTCTCCTGGTTTGGCAGAGTGGCTGCTATTAAGATGACGTTGCTACCTAAACTCCTTTATTTTTTTCGAACATTACCTGTGGCAGTATCTCTCTTTGCCTTACATTCCCTACAGCTGCAAATCTTACATTTTATCTGGCACCCCAAGAGAACTAGAGTTTCTAAAACCACTTTATGTAAACATAAAAGAGACGGGGTATCGTATTGCCTAATATATGGCTTTATTATCAAGCCTCACAACTCCTACCACTCGTCTCTCTTCACCAGAAGACTAACCTCCCAATGTGGATGTTATTGGAAATCCCTACTTGTTTTCCCATACCAATGCATGCCCTACCTTGGTTACCCTTCTGTGATGGGCATGCTCAGAGTTTTGGGCCTATGTCACATGCACTCAGGCTTTGGGACACGATCAAGTATTCAGCGGGATTACTATCTTCATACTTACCTCTCTTACTTTTTTGGCGGTGGAATGTGTGACCACCAATAGCTCAAGCATTTCAACGCTTTGCCAGCTGTTGAAGGGCAGATTGGCATAGCAAATCGTATGTGCAGGAGAATTGATCTGCCCTGGAACAGCTGTTCGGTCCTGAAATATCACTTCTATACGACTCTGAGTGCGATCTCACATTCCACCCCACTCACAAAGTTGGATAGAAGTGACATTTCAGGACCGAACAGTTGTTCGAGGGCAGATCAGTTCTGCACATACCATCTGCGATGCCGATCTCCCCTGGACAGTGAGCTGCAGCAGGGGGGTGAAAGAGCCACATGCGGCTCTGGAGCCGCAGGTTGCTGACCCCTGGTCTAAGTGATCACTAGGGGGTGGAGACCAAGGAAATGGGTTCCTCCTGCCTGTAGCAGACTTATGAGATTATTCTTTCATGTTGTATCTCTCATCCTAGACATAGTTAATTGATGGAACTCTAGGTCTGCTTTCAATGATACACCTAAACCAAAACGCCTGTTTAATGGATTACTACATTTTTCAACATTAAGCTTCATCTGCCATAAAGTTGCACACTCCCCTATTGTATCCAGGTCCTCCTGTAATGTTATAATGTCTAAGCCTGTGTCTATTATCCTCCCAATTTTACTATCATCTGCAAACACAGAAACATGGCTATTACATCTATTAGACACACTAATTAAAAACACACCATTAAAACCAATGATTCAATCTCAAACCTGCATGATATCAGAATGTACTATATATTAAATGTCATACATATAAATTAGTAATGCATCCTTGTAATAGCAGACAATCCTAGCAACCTGAGTCTAAAATTATACTAACAAAGCAATTCATTTGTGTATATGTCTTATATAGCTGGACAATCTTAGAAACATGCATAATATAAAAGAGGTCCAAGCAAAGGGCCACACGCATACAGAAAGCTAAAGCAGATATAAATAGCCAAGCATGTAGCTTAAGGCACCATAATCTGAAAGCAGATTGACTGCCACAGCTCCAAAGTTAGAAGCAGCAGTTCATATGAAGCTTAGAGTGAGCCAGTAGAAGCAGCAAATAGGTGGATGATGATAATAAGTAGCAGTAAAAGATTATGGAGTTACATAGTTACATAGTTAGTCAGGTTGAAAAAAGACACAAGTCCTTCGAGTTCAACATAAAGAGATATGGAGAAAAAAAAAGAAGAAAAGCCTAAACAGAACACTATGCCCACAATTACCCACTGTTGATCCAGAGGAAGGCAAAAAAAACCCTATAAAGCAGGTTCAATTTGCTCCAACAGGGGGAAAAAAATTCCTTCCTGGTCCCATAAGGCAATCGGATATTCCCTGGATCAACAATCTCTGATGCCTAATATACCTATAATAACTCAATATCCAGTAATATTCTGTGCATTTAGGAATATATGCAGATATTTTTTTAAACAATTAACCGAGCTAGCTAGAACTAGCTCCTGGGGAGTCTATTCCACATTTTCACAGCGCTAACTGTGAAGAATCCTTTCCGTATGCAAAGGTTAAACCTCTTTTCCTCCAGACGCAAAGAGTGCCCCCTTGTCCTTTGCAATGACCTTAACGTGAATAATTTGGCACCAAGCTCTTTATATGGACCATTTATGTATTTATACATGGTGATCATGCCCCCCCTTAGTTGCCTCTTCTCCAGAGAGAACAAATTCAAGTCAGCTAATCTTTCCTCATAGTTGAGCTCCTCCATGCCTCTTATGAGTTTGGTCACCCTTCACTGCACTTTCTCCAGTTCCACAATATCCTTTGTGTAAACTGGTGCCCAAAACTGAACTGCATATTCCAGATGAGGTCTTACTAATGCTTTGTACAGGGGCAAGATTATGTGGCCGCCGGGCCTCTGTGGTCGCCGGGCCCTGACTCCTGTTCCGTCCCCGGGCCCCGTCTCCTCTGCCTTCGATGGGCCCCGCCTTCTCTTACATCACTGCCCCCCCCTGCTCATAGGTCGCTGGCCAGTGATGTAAGAGGAGGCAGGCCCCACCTCCTCCATTCCGAACACCGCCCTCATCTGCCGCAGCGGCTGGCTGTCACTGACACAGCTCCACAGCGGCTATGAGGGCAAATGCGCCGAGGCCGCTGCTGAGCTGTGTCTGTGACAGCCAGCACCCCCACATGCCATAGCGACCCAGGCGGCCCTGGCCGGGCCCCCCTGTGCCCGGGCCCCATAGCGATTGTTACACCACTGGATACACAGACACTGCACCCTTGTGCATAATTTAATCTAGTCTAATCTGTTAGACTGTGCAAGGAAGCCTAATGTGGAAAATGGGGTAACTGTGACCCTGATTCTATATCCCCTTGTGCCCATGGCAACCAGGGGTGGAGACCTGTACTCTGTGTGTATGTGGCGATGCCACAGGCTGTGCTGACACAGAAAGAAGTGCACTTTGAGCGCGTGCCCTGCGGTCCCCATAACAGGACACAAAGAATATGCTAGGCATCTCTGAGAAAACTTGGTGAGACCAGCAAATTAGGTTAAATGCCAGCTTCAGTCCTGCACCTATGCCTGCAGGAGACCATTCTACAGATTGCTCCTTTTTTAACTGTATGAATAATAGACAGTATACCTTGCAGACTGTGTAATAGTTTATATGTGCTATATAGACACTGTGAGAAGAAATCATGTTTTATCGTCTACTGGAGAGTCTTTTTTCTTCCCATAGTCTGGCTATGATTACAGTCTTCTGATAGGACTTTATTTTTGCATGAGGAAACAAGCAAGTGGAATTAGGTTATTGACAATATCATACCCCAGTATTGTTTTATGTCATGCAATATGATATAACTACAGAGACAGAACATGGCTATTACAACCTTTAAGAATGTGTTCTCGGGTATTTAAACTTCAACAGCAAGAGGCAAAAGTATACCAGGTGGTTTCGTGTTTAAAGATTGTTTTCATACTGTAGAATACATGGACTTTTATGTGAGAGACCCAGTCACAATGGTCCATTGAATTTACTTACTTTATTTTGCAGAGAAAGTTTTATCCTGCCACACGGAATGGTTTATTTTGGATGCTATGAATGAGGTACTCCACCTTGGAAATATCAATCATATATATATCAGGACATTTATTGCTCCCCAGATGGATTCCTCAAGGATTTTTTTGAATGGGAACTCTTCCCCCATTTTTATAAGGAGATATCAGTTTACTTCAGGGCCCTCTGGCTGTGGTGGAACTACAAATGCCATGAGGCATTGCAAGATTCTCACAGCCACAGACATGACTCCCGAAGAGAGATGCATCATGGGATTTGTAGTTTCACCACAGCTGGAGGGCCAGAGGTTTGAGACCCCTGGTTTACTTGCTTTGAATAATATATATCACTCCAGTTTTTATGACTCTTTTTATCGGTAATATGTTTTACTCTTCCCCTCCAAGTATGCACCTAGTGAAATCATTTTTGGGAAACTATGGGGTCTATTCAGTAAGCTGCCGAAGGATCTAGCCATAGCTTCGGCTGATCCTTCGGCTAGCTGCGGCCCCTGGACACCTTCGGTTCAGTAGAACTGAAGGGTTACTGTACGGCTGATTCACAATAGCCCGTACAGCTCCAGAAGTTGGCCGAGCAGCTCAGTCGAGCCGAAGGCATATGCCTCGGCTATGCCATTGGCCGGCCAACAGCCTGCTTCTGACAGCTGGGCGGAGCCAGCCGTCATCTCACGGCTGGCTCCGGCCACTTGCAGAGAGATCAGCATCCCTGGTTACCAGGTAACCATGGATGCCATCTGTCATTACACACTAAGAACCTGGCGGGGCCGCTATGATATCACAATGGCCTCTCCGGGTTCTAAGTGTGTAATGACAGGTGGCATCCCTGGTTACCTGGTAACCTGGGACCGGACGCCATCTGTCATTACTCTCCCGGACGCTCTGGGAGTCTAATACGGCTCCCGGCCGCCCAGGAGAGAAACACTTTCTCTCGGAAAGGTTTACTCTGCTCGATCAAGCAGAGTTAACATTTCCTTGTGATCTGTTTTTTTTTCTGACATGTGGCCGCTGGCTGCCCTCAGTCAGCAAGAAAAAAAAACACCACAGGAATGCATAGCTAGATTCCTATTGGCTATTTAACTTTGCAATAGCCAATAGCAAACTAGCTATGTCAATCAGCAGAGAGGGACCTGCAGTTCTCCATCAGGTCCCCCTCTGGTGATTTACAGCAGCACAGGGCAGGTGCAATAGCTAGTTTGCTATTGGCTATTGCAAAGTGAAATAGCCAATAGGAATCTAGCTTTGCATTCCTATGGTGTTTTTTTATTGTTTTTTTTTTTACAGCAGCAGAACTGCCCGGCCAATAAAAAACAGTTGGGGTGGAGCTGAGCATGTTTGGCCGACCCGAAGCCACACGAAGCCACCTGATGTACGGCTGATTTCAGCCGATATACGGCTGAAATCAGCCGTACAAGCCTGAAGTGAATAGCCAAACAGCGTTCGGCTCACTTCACTTTGGGTCGGTTATTCACTTGGCTGCAGCCGGCAGCTTAGTGAATAGACCCTTATGTTTGTGTATATCTGAGAGTAATCTATTTTACTGGAACTCCTATATATTTGTACATATATGTATATGATAGTTAAAAAAACCTTTATAAGTCTCCCACTTTAAGGCATTTAGCAGTCTGATACATCTTAAACTAATCTGATGTTTTATCTTTTCTACAAATAAACAACTTTTGGTGAAGGAGGGGTGCCAACAGGGCTACACATTGCTCCAATATGAGGTGAGTTAGTGGGCCAAAATTCAAGCATCATATAGCTAGCTTTAGTGGTTATATTTTGAGCTACAAGATATTGATTGTTTGGTCTGTAGTATTCCATTAAACAGGTATTTTGGTTTAGGTGTATCTTTTATTGGGAACAAACTGTGCACCAAGGAGGGAGTTGAGTGGGGTGTCTGTTTTATTTCTGCTTTTAATGTATTGCAGGGTGTCTGGATTTTATTCATGCAGATTTACATAGTTAGTAAGGTTGAATAAATATACAGGTCCACTCAGTTCAACATGTATGTGTGTCAATATGGACTACCATACCCCTAAGTATTTTATAAACTGCACAACTCATCTACACTTTTTTTTTGTAAGTTATCAGCTGATACCATTATCTGTGGAAGGGTGTTTCACATTTTAACTGCACTGACAGTAAAAAAAAAACCTTATGCAGTTTAAGATTTAAATGTTTCTCATCCAACTTCATGTAGTAGTCAAACCTGAGCTCCTGGTAAATACCATACTGTTTGGCAATCATGCTCTTTGTGACAGATCACCCAATCTGCCCTTCTAATAATGGAATTCCCTACTACCAGAATCTGTCTGTATTTGCTTAACCACCTGCCCCCTATGCATACTAGAGCAGCCACTACCCTGGAAACTAGAGAAGTATTTGGTTCCAGCAATGTTACCCCTGAACTGATATCCTCAACATCATACAACCAGGCATATTTACTGGGATGTAACAACTCAGGAATAGCCTCTCTAATGCTTTTCCCTCTGCCTCGGCTTCTAACTGTAACACAACTACCAACCCCTTGCTCCTGCACCAGCTTGGAGTCATGTGCACCTATAAAAAGTATGTAGATATGGAAATTCAGAGTAAAGTAAGTCAGATTTCCTTATCGGCATACTTTTTTTGGTAGGAAGCTCAAAGTAATGTTAGCCTGTATGACATCCAGGCAACATTTAGAAGGAGAGGTCACAAAAGACAACCTCCATGTTCTTCTTCTCAAGAAATGTTTCCTTTTAATAGGAATAATATTAATATTTTTTCACCTAGACAAATAAACCTGGATAGATGTTCAGTTACACATAGATTGATAGAAATGTAATACTTTAAAAAAAAAAACTTCTGGCTGTTACCATCACAAGGTTCCCAGGCACTCTGCTGCTTCCAGCTGCGACACATTATAAGGCTGGAGGCTTAGCCTCACACGGTTTCCCATCTTTCTGCAAACAGCAGGGTCAATGCTGTCATAGTAATTAGTGCAAGTCTTCCCCTGCTTTCAGTTAAATAACAGTATGTGGGTGACAGCAGAGAACCCAATACCTTTGTGATGTTAACAGCTAGTAGTATAATACAAGGATTAAATGTGAGCAATTGCAGTGGTCTGTACTATAATTTGAAATGTAAATCATGCCAATCAAGATATTGGATTGTGATAGTGTATCTTTAACTGCTAGAAATAATTATTATTCAGTTTTAAGTGAGTTTTAAAGTAAGGTATAGCCATAAAAATACCTGTATAGTAATTTCAGACAAGCCAAAAAAAGAATTAGGCAGAGCTTTGTTGTAGCATGCTACAACTATATTGTAGAGTTCCCCATGTTTTCTTTGCTTAAATTATTATATTGTGAATTGTGAATATACTTTTAAGGCTGGCCCACCTTCCCGTTTAAACGTTCATTATCTTTGCTCCCCCGCTGCTCCACTCTCCAAGCAAACAAAAGAATCCCTGTATAAGCTCCTGGTTGTGCACAGGTCTACCACTCTGCCTCCACTTCGCTGGACAGCACTGGTTACCTAGGTGGAGTGAGTCATATGCTTCCCTACACCTGGAAGTTCACCTGGCAGGGCAATAACATAAGGGAAATATATGCTGCTGCTTACTGCTATACGCAGCTTTACCATGCTGTTTTTGTGGTTACAGTAAGCCAATCAGGAAACGTATGCGGTGCAATACTGCTCAACTTTCAACAGGGACAAAACAATGTCGTTTGGCTACATTGTTTGGCCACATCAGGCCAACTCGGAACTCTCTGGGAAACAGAAATTCAGCCCTCGTGTGGGGCAGCTGTAATGTAGACCAGGCCACATTCAGGGGCAAGGGGATTAGGATTTCGTGAATTTCCTCTATTCCGTGGAATTTTCAGTGGATCAGGAGATGAGGACTGAACCGGATCCTCCTCCGGTTTGATATTCTAAAGATGTAGCACCCCAATACCCTCCTCCAATGTCGAGATAACATGTGAAGAACCTCTGTTGGTGAGTAGTATTTTTGTGAGATATTCCCATCTATGGGTGATGTTGTGTTTGCGAAGCGTTCTGGTTATAGTCATGGTTTCATGGAGTCATGGTTTTCCGCCAATTCAGCGTATGTTGCGACAGGTCCGGGAAGAATTGTAGTTTAAAATATTGTTCAGGCAGTGTAGAAGTAGACCGAGCTCTAGTTAGCACTTGCTCTTTAATGTGGAAAAATGTACGTGAAGAATGACATCTCTTGGTACTTTCTCTGACAAGAAAGATGGTTTCGGAAGTCTATGGATTCTATCAATCGTCAATTCCATGTCTGAGAGATCTGGAAGCAGTGTACTAAATAGTGCAGCAACATAAGAGCGTAGGTCTTGCTGTGCAATTGATTTAGAGATGCCACTGATCTTGATATTATTACGGCGAGACCTATCCTCCAGGTCCGCCAGTTTAGCTTTAAGCCAGCCTACTTCATCTCTTGTGTTTTCATGAGAATCAATTATGTCATTTATAGTGGACGCAAATATGTCCATTTTGGACTCAACATGATCCACCCTGCCCCCTATGGCCGATACATCAGTGCGGAGGTCTTGAACCAGGCTGACCATCTCAGTATGAATAGCACTGCGCAAGGAAATTAACATGTCTTTTAACCACCTCCCAGCCGGCCGTTGTAAAAAAACAGCCGGCCAGGACCTCTCTAGATCTGAGCGGGCATCTTTAGACGTCCGTTCAGCCACGCCCACTCTCGCGCACCAACAATTTAAAAACAGGCACCAATGCCTGTTAAGATACAAGCTATAGAGCCGGCGGATCGCTTGCATGAGCTGCCGGCCCGTGTCTCCCCCCTCCCTCCGCGTCCCCCCTCCCATTGTCACGCTGGTCCCGGGCTCTGCTGTGCCCAGTGCGAGCCCAGGACCAGCATAGTGCCTCTGTCACAGGGGATCAGAGGTAGGTACAAGGTATACTACATCACTTCCGCATTCTTGTGTCACTCTCCAGCTTCAGACGCTGGAGAGAAGCTGATGAAGCAGATATCTGCTTCATCAGCTTCTTCGGGGGGTCCTAGGTGACATTAGGGGTCTTGGAGACCCCTGATGGCTCCATAAAGAGGACCTGTCAAATCTTTTACTATCGCATAGGGGGGTTTCTTAGCCCTCTATGTGATAGCAATAAAGTTAAGTGGGGAAAAAAATAATAGGAAAATGTAAAGTTTCCAAAAATTTTTTAAAGTTACAAATAAAAAATAATTTAAAAGCCCCCACCCATACATACACGCATGCAAACATGTGTCGGGTGCGCGAAAACGATGATTGCGCCCATTATGTCGCACATGTTACATATCGCCGCAAACGTTGTAGTGAGAGCAAAAATTTTAGGGCCATTAGTCACTGATAACACTAAACTGATGAGCGGCAATAGCTTATAAAGCTAATGCCTATGGTCAATTTTGGGTATGGTAGTTTTATGCGATTTCACGGGGGCACGCAATTTGTAAGCATGACATGTTTGGTGTCTATTTACCCGACGTGACCCCGTCTTTTATATTTTGCCAAAAAATTGGGTGATAATAATTGTTTCCTAACATAATGTTAAAAAAACTTCTTTTTTTTTCAAAATTTCCAGTAAATTTTCTAGAATATAATTAAAAAAACAACCCCAGTGGTGATTAAATACCACCAAAAGAAAACGCTGTCCCCAAAAAATTTTATAAAATTAATTTCAGTACAGCATTGCATGACAGAATAAATGTCAGTCAAAGCACTGTAGTGCTAAATACTGAAAAATGGCCTGGCCAGGAAGGGGGTCTCAACACCTGGTCTTGAAGCGGTTAAAGTAGTGTCTAGTACTGGTTGATTAGAGGTAGGGAATCCATTAATCGGCCCCTCTAACACTCTGGTTTCTATTGAGGGCTCTATTGATGCAGGAGATGCCCCAGACTCTGAGGAGGAACTGTGTCCCTGCAGGTGCCTGTGTTGTGTGGGCTCTGGCACTGGTGGAGATGGACCTGGATAGGAAGAAACACTGCTGCTGCAGTCTTCCTCGTGGCTGAGGCCGTGAAGAAAGCCATCAACTTATTCATCCGCCTCCCCTCCTTTCGTTTGCGGGACATGTCTACGGTGAGTCCCAACGTCTCTGCAGTGGTGTTCGGCCGGTCGCCGCTGCCCTCCTGTCAGCTGAAATTAGTTCAGAGCAGCCCAAAGATGCGGAGCTCACAGACTAAACGTCCATAGCGGCCATGCGCCAACGCCCATGGCCCCAAGGCTCCTCTTGCTGCGTCGTGGTGACTTCCGATGGTGTTTGAGCTCTCCTCTCCTGTTCTGTACTGTGTGCACCATACATGTAGTGCCTTACATTGATTGTTGGCTGTCCTGGACCACTGCCCACCTCCTTCATCACCCTTATTGTGTTTGGTGCGGCGCGACAGTCACTTTAGTCCCGGCGGGGCGGTCACTGCCCCCCTTGCCACCCAGATGGCTGGCTCCCATCGTCCTAGTGGTTACAGTGCTGCTTGGGTGTGCTGGGACTGCTGGGTGTCAGCTTTTCCCTGGCTCCCCATACCCAGAGTATTGTTTTGTTTCTGTTCCACCATTTTCTCTTCTCCTTGCCTTCTTCTTTTCTCCTAAGGCTCTTTCTCCTATGGACTCAGTTCCGCTCCTGAATCCGATTCGGTACACTAAATTTACAACAGCAGCCATACCTCTATAGCAATGGCCCCACTACATTTCTTATCCCTTAATGTTAAGGGATTCAACTCTCCGAATAAGAGAACAATGGCATTTCGTCAGTTTAGCTCACTAAAATATGATGTTATCTGTTTACAGGAAACCCACTTCTCCCAATCTTCAGAACCAAACTTCTTCCACCGGCATTTCCAGGCAGTCAACACGGCATGCGTGGCTACGAAACATCGGGGCATCCTTATTGGTTTCCACTGCAGAGCCTGCTTTGACAGTCGGAAAGTGATCCGTGATCCCTCAGGCAGATACCTTCTAGTTCAGGGGCTGCTCCAAGACCAGGAGGTAACAATAGTCACGACTATGCACCCAAAACATGGCAGGTATGCTTTCTGACTCACCTGTTGCAGGTGGTGGAGTCGCATGCCAGGGGTACAGTGATTTTCTGTGGTGACTCGAATCGCAGTTCTTGAGTATAGACAAATCTGACAGGTGAACTTCCCCTTCCCCCTCCTCCAGGGCCTTTCGGTCCCTTTACTCCCATAATGGTCTCTTGGACTGCTGATGGGAAGTAAACCCCCTCACCAAAGACTACACGTTTTATTCCCATCCGCACAAAACCTTCTCCAGAATAGATCATATAGCAATTTGCCCGGCCCTGGTCCCTATTGTGCTCCACTCTGTGGGCAACCGCTTCTGATAGAGCCTGGCTTCTAAATAACCTTTTGCTCAACAACAACGAGTCCTCAGGCCTTGCTATTCAATCAGAATTAGCCACTCATATCTCTCTGAACTCTAATCCTGACGTTTCCCCCCTGACATTGTGGGAGGCCCACAAGGTGGTGGTTCGTGGTCGTTGTATCCAATGGTATCCAACGTCGCCTCCATGAGCTCGAACTGGAATTCCACGCCGCTACGACGGCCTTCCAGACCCAAACCTCCCAGTCCTACAAGCAATGGCTGGATAAAGCAACCCGTAAACTTAATCTACTCCTCTCGAGCCTGGATGACCGTTGCCTTCACTATAGAGCACATAAATTCTACCTTAAAAGGTAACAAACAGGACTCCCTTTTGGCACGCCACCTGCGAACCACCGACCTCTCATAAAAATCCTTCTCTGTCCATACTAGGCTGGGCACCATGACCAGTGATCCCTCAAAAATAGCCACTGAATTTAAGCGGCATTTGGAATCGCTATATTCTGGGTCAGACCCCGCACACTCCCCAAACCATTCCAGCTTTTTAGATGGCCTTACACTGCCCTTACACTGCCTACCATTTCTCAATCATTTTGCACTTCCCTGGAGGAACCCATAACGCTGCACGAACTTAAATGGGCAATTAAATCCTTGAAAACTAACAAAAAAACAGGCCCGGACGGTTTCACATCTCTCTACTATAAAAAATATACCGGCCTTCTTCCCCCCCTTCTGCTTGCAGCGCTGAACTCCATTCAAACTGGAGGTTGTTTCCTCCCTGAATCCCTGTCAGCAGCCATATGTATGATCCGAAAACCTGACTCTGACACATCCACCTGCACCAACTTTTGTCCTATATCCCTCTTAAACGTGGATATCAAATTATTGGCGAAAATCTTAGCAGCACGACTCAATAGAGACATCACTATGGTCATACACGGGGACAAGGTTGGCTTCATGCACTTGCCTCTTGCTAGATGCAGCCAAGAAACTGAATATCCCTCTTATGCTCCTCTCACTAGACATAAGGAAATCGTTTGATCCCTTGTCCGGGGAATACCTGTTCAGCATTTTGCATAAATGCGGCTTTGGTCCTATGTTTCTAGCATGGGTCCACTCCCTCTACTCTAATCCCAGTGCATCGGTTAAGGATGCTGGCTACCACTCTGCCTTTTTCCCTATTTTTAGACGAACACGCCAGGGATGCCCCTCATCCCCATTACTTTTCGCATTTGCAATTGAGCCTCTAGCCCATCTCATCCGTAACCACCTGTATATCACAGGCATTCAAATAGCTGGTGTGATATTTAGCTTCCAATGGTAGCGCATTAAGGACGCATCCACTCGCTTATGACTTCTTTTAAAGGGCTTCCTTGCCCACTTTTATTAAATGAACATTCACAAAACGATGTGATTACCCTCGCAGGGGTTCTTTATCCCAGAAATACAGGCACATCCAACCTCCTGGCTTTCATTCACAGCACTGCTGCTCCGGCCTCAGGCCACTGTCTGTTCCTCCAGATGGTCTCGTGCTAACCTGCACAATAGGTCTCACAACCCCACAGCTCCCTGCTGCACTGGCCTCCACTCTGACTCCTGGGTGGAGTTCTCCTGACTCACAGGTGGGGTCCCTGAACATGAGCCAGCATTCTTCTCATAAGGGCTGTGCCCAGGTGCACAATCTTTCAGTGCTGGTTACCCCTAAATCCTGGACCCAGGAGTGGAGATTTCATCCCTCCCAATGCTCTTTGAAATCTCCCAGTTCCAGGAACCCATGCCAAATCCAGAAAACCTAGGGAAACCTGCAAAGCCAGCTCTTTCCCAGTCAACATTTGCACTTTCTGGAACTGCTCAGCCCCCCGGCTGAGAGACCTGGGTGACTATATTGTCAAAAGACACCCTGGCATTGCCACGCACTGCCACACTGGTCACCATCATAAACTCAACCTCTTTCCGGACGACATTCTCCACTTCGTTTCCAATCCATCTATAACCTTACCAAACCTTCTCACCACCTTAGACCGTTTCAGTGAAGTGTCCAACCTAAAGATTAACCCCCACAAATCTAAGGCCCTCAACGTATCCCTGCCTACCCACTTGGTTGACACTCTCTGAGAATCCTTGCCCTTTTCCTGGGAACCACACTCCCTTGATACCTGGGTATCCGTCCTACCCCCTCTCTTGACTCCTTATATGCTGCAAATTACCCCTTGATATTTTCCCAGCTCTCCCAGCTACTGCGTGCCCACGCAATATTCACTCTTATGGTTGGGGAGAATTTCTGCCATCAAAATGACAGATCTACCCACATTACTATACCTGTTTAGAGTGCTCCCAGTCCCTATCCCGAGATATCGTTTTAGGATACTGCAACGCCAACTGTTTCAATTCATTTGTAAAATGTCCGTCCCCGTATATCACGACAAACACTTTATTCGCCTAAACTTAGGGGTGGTCTGGGGGTCCCACATATCTCCAACTATTATGTGGCAGCAAAACTTGCTCTGCTGACTAGATACCATACTACCCTCAACCCTCCACTCTGGGTATAGCTGGAAGCTGTCGATTGCTCCCCGCTCGCTGTAGACAACCTCCTGTGGCTGCTCCCTAAAGACAGGGTGCATCTGATTAACCCCATTACAGCTCACTCCCTGCGCCTATGGGATGCCCATAAATACTCGGTGCATCTACTGTCCCCCCACCACTCCCTGCTGTCATTCCTATGGAATCCCTCATTTACCCCTGGCTGCTACTCCCCTGCTGCTTTCCGACATTGGAGGTCTAGAGGCATAACCTGTATCTTTACATTATACACAACCACTGGTCCCAAGACATTTCAACAATTGAGATCCTCTTACCAACTCCCGGCAACTGAACTTTTATGTTACCTCCAGGTCAAACATTTCTTGTCCTCCCAAGTCTCTGTTTTTCCCACAGGCCCCACACATTTACCTTTTTTGAAAGAGCCTGCCATAAGGACCCATACACCCCTGGTTTAATCTCTTCAATATTTGACTACCTATTATCTAGTTTTACCACTCACCAACACTCCTATATGTCTGCATGGGAGAAGGATCTTGGTTGCCCCATTGACGAAGCCAGATGGCAATCCATCTGGAAAACAACCAAACCTAGCTCTCAAAGCATGCACGCGTTGGAAACCAATTGCAAACTGCTCTACCACTGGTATCTGTCAAGTCTAGTCAGGTGACAGTGCTTGTGACTGGATCACAGCTGTGGAACAGGTGGGGATTAGGTGCCTGATGAGGTAGTTCAGTCAGCGGTTTCCTATTACACCAAGTGCGGTAGGGAGACCGTACGCATCATGTACCTCTAATTAAACTAAGGGAAGTGGCCACTGAGTTGTGGTTAACAGCACCCAACTACTTAGATGTCAGAGGCCATGCAACATTACTGTGGTAGCAGTATCCAGTTAACGAGTGGTTAAAGTAAGCGGCAGAGTAAACGACAGGTGCAAACAAGTTTAAGCAGTATGTAGTAATTATATGCAGTTCACTTAATCAGGGTGAGGTAATGAATCAGAACTAAGCACATAACAGTCCATTCATACAACAATATGAACTCCAGAGCCAGTATACAGTTCAGCAGAGCTGGGCAGGCAGAGGTTAAACAGAGTGAGTATTCCCACCGTTTACCCAGTACAGTTCATAGGTTAACTGAGGTTAGCAAGCGGCAACACCAACAGCAGCGAGCATTTAGGGTTAACTGGGTTTAGCAAGCGGCAGCACATACAGCAGCAGGTATTTAGCATGTAGTTCAGTCAGTGACACTGAGTCAATGTACCACGATACTTGCTGTTTTAGTAGCTCTGCCAGCCTTAGCTCACTGGGGCATATGGTGATGAGTCTGCTGTCTATGACAAGACAGCGCAGGGAATCTCAGCAGGTCTCACAGCGGTAAGCCTGCAGGTTCTCAGTTCGTCACTCGACACTCCACAACAAGAGAACGCCGAGTGACGAACTCTCTGAACCTTTAACCTGTGAGCTGCGCCCCGTGGGCGGAGCCGGCGTGACGTCATCGTAGAGACGACGCGTCGCCGCAGCAACGGAATGCGCCGAGTGAGCCGGGTAGGTCTGTGACAGTATCTTGTGTCTAATCGCCTACGTACATTTGTCTCAGGTCATACGGGAGAGTGCTTCCGGGATTGCGGAGAAGTTGGATCCTATATCCATGTATGGTGGTCTTGCCCGATAATGCAGGCCTTCTGGACCCGCGTGTTGGATCTTCTGGACCCGCGTGCTCGACATAACACTGCCGTCAGGCCCGCAGGTGGTTTTACCTAACCTTCCCTCAGAAAATCTGTCCCGCATTCAACACAGATTCCTGGTGCATGGTCTCACGGCAGCCAAGCAATGGCTGCCAAGCACTGTGGCGAAATCCTGGAAATCTCCTGTACTCCCCTTTTCTGAGGTAACACGCAGACTCCATTGGACCTTTATTAATGAACGCATCACAGCTAGGCTAGAAGACAGAGTTGCACGTTTCGAACAAACGTAGCACCCATGGATCCATTACCCACAGTCGCATTCATTTGACAGTAGCCTTCTCAGGCTTTAGTACTGGGCAGCGGAAATCCCCCGCTCATATCTGGGAACAAACTTAGTCTGGTAAGTCCTCTCTTCTTCTTCCTTCCTGATCTTTCTACCCTTTTCTGCTTTCTTTTCTTCTCTCACTTTTACTGTTTCCTTAAAGTTGCCCCTCCTTGGGCTTATTTCACATTTCTTGTGGATGTTCTTTATGTTAATCATCGCCATGTGTGATCAACATGGAAACAATAATTTTACCAGGTGTTGCTCCCTTTTATAGGGCCTGTTACTTTACTGTGGTCCCTGCACCTCCACATGTCACGCATTGAGATCTGACACTTCCGGATATGGAGAGCCGCATTATAAGCACGTCACTACCTGTACAATGCACCTGTGTATTATGCTACCCATGCTGTAGTGATATTATTTATATCCGCAACTACCATACTGTTTGATATGTTCTTGCGCTGATACCATTTCCGTAAGTGTATTATACTGAAAAACAATAAAAACTCTTGATTTAAAAAAAAAAAGATCTGGACTGATGAGCTCTGTGCAGCAGATATGGTGATAGCAGTGACCTGTGCCTATGGGGTAGTGGCATCCAGTGGAAGAGGAGGATTGCTTCCTCCACTTCTCCACAAGCTTCCCCTGCCCCTGCATGAAACCCTGCCTTGCTGATGTTGCCTTTCCTGTATCTGTTTCCCTCTACAATCTCACAAGCTCACTTGGCAGTAATATAGCTGAACATCAATGGCAAGTGCTAACCCCTCACTCTACGCTCCTGTCAATCTCTTCTTCAATATTATATACAATTCATTTCTACATGTTCTCCTACAGCAAGTTACTGATGATGTGCTGAAATAATTCAGACATTTTCTCCATGCCAGTTTTCAGAGCAGTAGTGAGAGTAGCTGTAGTGGGGGAAAAGGAGGGCACATTTGCAGCTGTTGATGAAAATGCACTGCTCCGTGAAGGAGAATGAAGAAGGATTATCCATCACCTCCTCTGCGCACACTGGCTGTATAGCACTCCCAGAAAGATAGGGCAGATTTTACCTGCTTCTCAAAGATATGGCCTGGCCACCACTTTGTCCTAATGACCCCCTACTCACTATGCATGCAAAACCTCTGTCTCTTCCTTTAGGCCCTCCAGACATAATACAGAGGAGGAACTTGCCTAAATTTATAAGTGGCTAAGGAAATTGGGGAATTTAGGATGTGGAGCTTTGGTGCACGTAACAAAGTGGTGATTTGCTGCACTGTGCCGCACTAGTAAGCTGTGATGTTATGCTAATTAAAGGCAACTTTGCCTGTGTCTGCAACAAGTTCATGCAGCTGACCCTGAAAAAAAATTACAATATAAAAATTGAGCAAAATGATATATGGTACACATAAACCTACCACAAAGCACTTCAGAGTAACGTAGCACAATACAGCACAGTAAATACAGGAGGGTACACACTTTGTAGCCCACCATACTACAGTTAACTGTTATATAGCACAATACAGCACTCTAAATAGCGTTGCATAGCTTTGTATGTAGCACTATAAAGCACTGAATAGCAGTAACTATCTCTCCCTGAAAACATACTCTGTCAACTGTCCTTAACTACTCCAACTCCACACACACTGACCGAAAGCTTATGGAAACCATGACATTTATAGGTAGGGAGCTGGCATATTAGAAAACCTTCATTACTGTCTCTTCTATCCAACATGACAGCAGTTCAAAGGCCAGGAATTGTATAGCTGGCAAGTGGTTGCTATGGTGTCAAAACAATCCCATTAGTTCACCATTTTTCTGAACTGTGAATAGATAGAGTTTAGGTTAAACTCATAGTTTACCTAAAGCTCACCCCTAATATTGAGGAGGTTAGAAACTTAACACGCATTAAAAATACTACAAACCAATTTGAAGAAATACAGCTTAAAAATTAACAACAGAGGCATTGAAATATTAGCTGTTTTCCTTTCTATGTTGGCAGCCTGTCAGCCTTGAAATGTAAGCACACGGCAGGTATTTGTAAACTATTAGGAAAAGAATGAAACACTAGTAACTCATGTGGCACTTGTAAAGATTTTGTAAAGATGTCCTCCCTAAAATTATGTAACTGTTTTCTTTCTATTATCAACAACTGGTGTCCACTTGTCCTCTGTACTCTCCTTAGGACAAATAGTTCATGAATAATGAGAAACAGAGAGCCACAAAGGTTTTCAAAAATAGATTCAAAAAATGGAATATTACAAAATAAAGTGCTTACATTGTAGTCATTTTTAACCAGTTGACATCCGCGGTGTTAAACCCCCTTCCCATCCAGGCCATTTTTCAGTATTCAGCGCTGCGGTACTTTGACTGACATTTATTCCGTCATGCAGCGCTGTACTGAAATTAATTTTATACCCTTTTTTGGGGACAGATAGAGCTTTCTTTTGGTGGTATTTATTCACCACTGGGGGTTTTATTTTTTTACTATATTACGGAAAAATTACCGAAATTTAAAAAAAAAAACAGTTTCCCCTATATTAAATGATAAAACATTTATTATTACCCAATTTTTTGGTAAAATATAAAAGATGGGGTCACGTCGGGTAAAAAGACACTAAACATGTCAAGCCTTAAAATTGCGTGCGCGCGCGAAACCTCAAAAAACGATAATACCCAAAATTGGCCCTAGGCGACGCTTTAAAAGCTGTTACCGCTCATCAGTTTAGTGTTATCAGTGATTGATGGCCCTAAAATGATTGCTCTCACTGCGACGTTCGCGGCGATATGTAACATGTGTAGCGCAATTGTAATTTTTGCGCGCTGGGGCACCGGACGCGTATTTACGTTTATAGGCGCGTAAACGTGGGGGTGGGGGAGTTAAACATTTTGGGGGGGTTTTTTCCCCTTTTTTTATATGTGGCTTTTATTTTATTTTATTTTTTTATGTGTTACTTTTCTTTTTTTTTATTTATATATTTTTTTTT
>NW_017309676.1:0-4941 GCF_000935625.1 Nanorana parkeri | reverse complement strand
TGTGAAACACCCGGTAACGGGTGTGTGCATTTAGCGGGTCTTTTCTGCCCGTGCGTGCCCGCTAGGGGGCGCGCGCGAGCAGAAAAAAATTGCCGTCTGGAGACGGCAACCCGCAGATGCTGCAGTGCCGTCCGTCCGTTTTTTTACTACGGGCGGACGGCAAGAGGTTAAAGAGCCAAAAAAAGAATTCTTAGTTATCAATATTACCTGGTATTTACCAGTACTGGTTCATATACTGTGACCACCACTAACCCCCATTTCAGAGTACATTGCAGGAGTATGAAGACCTCTGTAATAGTTTGATTACCTTGAAACTGAGAAGTATTGCCTACAAAATAAAGTACACAGTGCGACTACAGGTCATCAAGATTTGTCCAAAACTTGTGTTAACAATTTTAAAGAACTTTTCTATTAGTGTTGCTTCATTTCATTTGCATTATACATGGGAACAAAAATTCTTTAGATTTTTGTATTTTTACACCTGAATATTTATATCGCATTTAATGATATTGTATATCAATGAATGTTTTACCATTACCTTTTTCAGTATCATCATTACATGTTCAACACTTTTATAATAGTAAGTTGTCAGCCCAGTTTTACAAATGCTTTCCTGCTTACATTATTTTCTAGCATAAGGTTCACAAGTTATATTCATTTTCACACCGCAATCTACACATAGGGGTCTATTCACAAAGCTGCCGAAGGATCTGGCCGTAGCTTCGGCCGATCCTTCGGCTAGCTTCGGCACCAGGACCCCTTCGGTTCAGGAGAACCGAGGGGGTGCTGTACGGGCTATTCACAATAGCCCGTACAGCTCCCGATCACGGCCGAGCGGCTCAGTCGAGCGCTGAGCCGTGCTGAAAGCCGAAGCTGGCCGAGCGGCCGGCCATTGGCCGGCCGACAGCCTGCTTCTGACAGCTGGGCGGAGCCAGCCGTGATCTTACGGCTGGCTCCGGCCACTTTCAGAGAGATCAGCGTCCCTGGTTGCTAACCAGGGACACTGATCTCCAAGCATCTGACTCTCCCTGGCGCCCCGGGAGTCTCCTGCTCCCGGCCGCCAAGGAGAAAAACCCCGCTGTGTCTTTTTTCTTTATTCTGACACGGAGCGATGTCAGAATAAAAAAAAAAAAAAAAAGTCCCATTCAAAAGCATTGGGACATTACTATTGGCTATTTCTATTGCAATAGCCAATAGTAAACTAGCATTGTACCCGCCCTCTTTTGCAGTTCCCCACCAGGTCCACCAGCAGAGGGCGGGAACAATGCTAGTTTACTATTGGCTATTGCAAATTGAAATAGCCAATAGTAAACTCTCAATGCTTTTGAATGGGAATTTTTTTTTTTCTCTATTCTGACATCGCTCGTGCCAGAATGAAGAAAAAAAGACACAGCTGTGTTTCTCTCCTTGGCGGCCGGGAGCGGGGGGGCTCCCGGGGCCCCAGGGAGAGTTTTTACATTTTTTTAACTTTTTTTTTTTTACAGCAGCAGAGCCGCCGGACAATAGGAAACTATTGGGCGGAGCTAGCTGTCACTGCTAGCTCTGCACAATCGTTTTCTATTTACTTTTTTCTACTTTTTTCACTCTTTTTCTGTTCTGCTCGGTGCCTCTGAGGGACCGAGCAGAACAGCCGAGCCAAATGCCGCTCGGCGGCATTCGGCTATTCTCTCACTGCTGTTCGGGATCTTTCAGAATAGCCCGAACAGCAGTGAGAAGCCTGCCGGAGGTTCGGCTCAGCCGATCCAGATGTTGGATCGGCTGAGTCGAACTCCTTCTGCACTTCGGATCAGCCGAACATGCTGAGCATGTTCGGCTGATCCGAAGCCACACGAAGCAAGCCGATGTATGGCTGATTTCAGCCGATATACGGCTGAAATCAGCCGTACCAGCCTGAAGTGAATAGCCGAACAGTGTTCGGCTCACTTCACTTCTGATCGGTCATTCACTCGGCTGCCCTCGGCAGCTTTGTGAATAGACCCCATAGGGTTCAAGTGGTGACATTTCTAATTCCAACACCAAGAGAATGTGTTTCTTGCTATTACCCACAGCTACTTACAATACACTGACCACACTGTGCTTGAATATTACAGCTGTGTACAAGTAAAAGCAGCATGTTGCAATTTGTGCTAGAATTTGAAAAGATTGGTCCTCTGCTGTGGGTCATTGTTCTGGTATTTTTGTTAGCCCGGGTACAGAACTAATTGTTTCCAAGTTACATCAGGTTATCACTTTATGTAAAAAAAACAACACATTAAAAATAAATAATTTTATTTTCATACATGTTATAAAGGATTTTAATTTTAAAAGCACAACCACTGCAGTCTCTTTCATATAACATACATATGGCAAATCAACTCTGTATGTAATAGCTAATTTGCATGTATTTTCCTAAATATAACTTTCTGAACAGATTCTTTTACTTCCTTGTTTCTTAAACTGTATAATATGGGGTTGAGCATTGGAATTACAATAGTGTAAAGAACAGCAATTCCTTTGTCCATGTTGGATGAATTTCCATTTGAAGGCTTGAAGTAGGCAAATATTAATGTGCCATAAAATAACAGCACAACAGTGATATGAGAGGCACAAGTAGAGAAAGCTTTCATTTTTCCTGCAGCGGTGCGTATTTTTAACACTGCCAAAATAATAAATAAATAAGACCCAAATATAAAGATAAAGCAAAATACTCCTAAAACGACATCTGTAACAATGAGAACTAGCTCATTAATACTTGTGTCAGAACAAGATAACGCCAGTAATTGTGGAATTTCACAGAAAAAATGATTAATTTTGTTGGAAGCACAAAATGACAGATGAAATGTGCTTGATGTGTGATATGTTGAGCTGCACAATCCAAATGTCCACACAATAGCAGACATAAAAAAGCAAACTTTTTTGCTCATAATAGTCTTGTATCTCAAAGGATTACAGATTGCAAGGTAACGGTCTATTGACATAATGGTCAATAAGAGAAATTCTGTGTCCATAGCAGCAGTAAATACAAACATTTGTACAACACATCCTTGGAATGATATTACCTTGCTTTTACGAAAGTAATGAACCAACATGTTTGGGATAGTGGATGTTGTGCATACTACATCTAAAAAGGAAAGATTACTAAGGAAGAAATACATAGGAGTATTCAGTGCTGAATCAATATTTGTTATAATGATTATAATAAGGTTCCCAGTCATGCATATTATATACATAAGTAAGAAAACAAAAAATAAAACTACATCCAGTTCTGGAGCACTGGAAAGTCCAAGTAGAATAAATTCAGACAATATGGTTTCATTGTACATTCTGTGCTATAGATTGTGTAAGTCTAAAAAAATAGAAAAAAAGGAACATTTAAAAATCTATAAACACCTGATGCCAGGATTATAATTATGTGATTAAAACACTGAGCTCTTTTAGACATAAGTTTGTATGGAACAAAAGTTTCTTTGTTACCCTCATTGCCAACAGTGTATTCAGTAAAGTATATCTTGCAACATTTCACTAGACTTCATGTCATATTAGTTGGTCATTGGAGAATGATGAGCAGTGATACCTATCTGTTGATTTGTTACGCAAAAAAATTTGGTTCATTGCTTTCTTTGATGTCCTCATAGAGATTTAATGTTTCCAAAGACATAAAAGACCATTTCCCTCTCACACCATATCCAGTCAGATTAAAGAAAGATCCTATGTCCATAAGTCCTGCTATAGCTGAGCACATATCCACTACTTAAGCCACAACTGGGGGGAAGTCAATTGCCCTTGAATAACAGCCTTAAAATGAAGGTCTTATCAGACTCAATAGTAACCAAATGAAACCTATCTGTATATACAAAGATATACAGAATATACTGACCAAGAGAATGCGTTCACCTTGACGCAGACAACATTTGTATTTAGAAATATTTAGGCTGTATAATGAAAATAGCATTGTATGTGTGACAAAATTATAACATAGCATTATTACAGTAAAACGATGTACAAAACAGACCATACCTTTACCTTTGATAATGAAATGAAGAGTCATTCAAATGGAACAATATCTTACCCTGTATTTACATGGTTTTTGAAGCTGAGGGAATTATACAATTGAGGATCCATAAGCAATGCCCTTAATTCCCAGTATTTTTGTTGAACCCCTTGAGTAAATCATAACAAACAATTCAAGTGATTAGTGCACATGATTTTTGAAAAACATAAAACATTAAACAAACTGGGAAATGTTAATAATTATAAATATTTTGTCAAATGAAATGAAGGTACATTTTTATTTAGTGTGTTCGCACAGTAGAATAAAAAAAATATCAACATAAAACTCTACTGCATGGAAAACAACATACAAAACTTACAACCTTCACTTGCTTTGATGTGACCCCCAACATGTGCATCCCTTAGGAGGTTATACAAAGAGTGGCAAACATTTTCTGTTAAGCTATATTTGCTAAAGACAGTAGTGATTCTATAAAAATCTGGAGATTTTGTTGGAGAATGTATCTATAGTGGTAAAATATAATGGTTTTGGGACAATTGTATGTATTTATTTTTACTATAAGTAAATGTGCTGTAAATAACATTCTCTTTTAACACATAAGCATATAGTACATTATGCACTCGCAACTCTGGATTCTTAAGTGGATTCTTTAATTGACAGTGATTGATTTGCCACCAATCACTGCTTTCTAAATAGCCCCATATTTCAACATTTATAGCATTTTAGATTAAACCTGTTCAGGTGCATATCTATGGTAAATAGAGCCTATGGCAAACAGTGAAATTGTTCCCCTGTGCAAACATCTGACATCCCAGTTCTTGTACACCCAAACACAAATGTTAGATCTGCTAGTTAGCACACCCAGACACACTCTAGAGTTTCTCGGCCTGTAAGACCCAATATAAGACCCAAGGGGGCTGATTTACGAAGCCCAACACGCACACACGCAG
>NW_017309675.1:48674-52290 GCF_000935625.1 Nanorana parkeri | reverse complement strand
GAGGAGACACGGGACACCGGAGAGGGGGGTATAATACCTCTAACGTACTCCCAGCCAATGGGAGAAAAGCCAGATAACCGGCTCTCCTGAGGACTCCCGTCATCATGGCCGACACGTTACATTTCCATTCACACTCACCGTTCCATCTCGGTGCACCAGAGAATGTCTTCCTTCTCGTTCATGAAGACGGGGAAGTGTTGGTCTTTGCCCTGCTTGATGGAGTTGGACCTAGTGGTGATGGTTCGGACTTTGCTAAACTGAAGCAGAGAGTTTGGTGTTATCGGCCGGACTGAATCAAGACTTACCCAGAACTTCATTACACATCTCCGGCACGTGACCTATGACCTGGCTCCGAGGAGCTGAGCTGATTGGCTGAGAAGTTATTGTAATGTGTTGGGGGAGAGCACAGAGCTGACTATAGAGACCTCGGCTGAGGACGTCATATCTCATCTCTTCACTCATGCCACAGCATTCCTTCACCTTACCCTAGGACTGAGCCCTCTCCCTGCCCCAAAAATTAAAGAGAACCTGTGCTCCTCCCATGCGGGACAGAGCAACCGGCTCACTATGATGCTGGCCTGCACATTGAACCTGAAGACAGCAGGTCCTACACAGTTCCAGGACGGAGGTCACATGGTCTTAGGGCACCGTGCCGATGATGTCACAGGACCTGAAGACACTCCTGCAATGCAAAGCTGTTGGAGGCCAATGACAGCAACATACAGGAACCGGAACCAGAGCCCCACGTGACCCGAGATTCACAATCATAGTAAGTTGGTGTGCGGCCCCTCGCTCATCGCCCCCATGCAGACCTCAATTTACAGGTCACTGCTATAGTGTGAGGCGGGGCCCCATATACCCTATATTACCAAAAGTATTAGGCCCCTCCCCCTCAAAATCATGTGACTCAGGTGTTCCGTGACATTTCCCGGCTACTAAACATTCCGCCGCGGTCACCTGTTACTGGGATTATAACAAAGTGGAAGCAACCGGGAACAACAGCAACTCAGCCAGGAAGTGGTCGGCCACGTCACATGACAGAGCGGGGTCAGCGCATGCTGAAGCGCACAGTGCGCAGAAGTCGCCGACTGTCTGCAGAGCCAATAGCTACAGACCTCCAAACTCCATGCGGCCGTCAGATTGGCTAATTAGAGGCGGAGACTGCGAGCCCCTCCCCCAACATCTGTACCTGACCTCACAAATGGTCCAACATTCCCATAGACACACCCCTAAACCTTGTGGACGCCTTCCCAGAAGAGGCGGAGCTGTTATAGCGCCAAAGGGCGGAGCCAACCCAATACTGAACCCTACGGACTAAGACTGGGGTGCCAATAAAGGGCGGAGCCAACCCAATACTGAACCCTATGGACTAAGACTGGGATGCCAATAAAGGGCGGAGCCAACCCAATACTGAACCCTACGGACTAAGACTGGGATGCCATTAGAGGGCGGACCCAAACCCAATACTGATCTCTATATGGCCATTAGAGGGCGGAGCCAACCGAATACTGAACCCTACGGACTAAGACTTGGTGGCCATTAGAGGGCGGAGCTAACCCAATACTGAACCCTACGGACTAAGACTGGGATGTCATTAGAGGGCGGAGCCAACCCAATACTGAACCCTACGGACTAAGACTAGGGGCCACTAAAGTTCATGTGCGTGTAAAGGCGTCCCAATACCAATGGCCATATAGTGCATGTGAAGGGGGCCCTATATATGTGAAGGGGGCCCTATATATGTGAAGGGGGCCCTATATATGTGAAGGGAGCCCTATATATGTGAAGGGGGCCTATATACATAAACGTGTGATAATTGGTGTGCAGCCGCCTATTTCTCCCCCCGGAATATGATTGGTGACCTCTCACCTTTGCTATCCTGCCGTGCTCCAGGCAGTCTTGTAGACTGAGTCGATCATTCACGGTGGAGGCCAGAGGTCTGCGGAGAGGACAGAGGAGGACAGAGTAGGTGAGTGTGGGGTAGGGGAGTCCCGGTGTACACAGTCTGTATAGAGAAGACGTAGAGGCGGAGTATATCTGAAGCCGAACCTTTCTTTCATTCTGAATGGAGTGGGGACGGTGACGGTTTTTACTCCTCGCCCTCTGGGTCCTAATGATGATAATTGAAGCGGAACTCCCGGGAAAAGCTTAGTTACCTCTAATGGTCGGAATTTTTGGGATGAATTAGAGGCGGAGACTGCGAGCCCCTCCCCCAACATCTGTACCTGACCTCACAAATGGTCCAACATTCCCATAGACACACCCCTAAACCTTGTGGACGCCTTCCCAGAAGAGGCGGAGCTGTTATAGCGCCAAAGGGCGGAGCCAACCCAATACTGAACCCTACGGACTAAGACTGGGGTGCCAATAAAGGGCGGAGCCAACCCAATACTGAACCCTATGGACTAAGACTGGGATGCCAATAAAGGGCGGAGCCAACCCAATACTGAACCCTACGGACTAAGACTGGGATGCCATTAGAGGGCGGACCCAAACCCAATACTGATCCCTACGGACTAAGACTGGGATGCCATTAGAGGGCGGAGCCAACCGAATACTGAACCCTACGGACTAAGACTTGGGGGCCATTAGAGGGCGGAGCTAACCCAATACTGAACCCTACGGACTAAGACTGGGATGTCATTAGAGGGCGGAGCCAACCCAATACTGAACCCTACGGACTAAGACTAGGGGCCACTAAAGTTCATGTGCGTGTAAAGGCGTCCCAATACCAATGGCCATATAGTGCATGTGAAGGGGGCCCTATATATGTGAAGGGGGCCCTATATATGTGAAGGGGGCCCTATATATGTGAAGGGGGCCCTATATATGTGAAGGGAGCCCTATATATGTGAAGGGGGCCTATATACATAAACGTGTGATAATTGGTGTGCAGCCGCCTATTTCTCCCCCCGGAATATGATTGGTGACCTCTCACCTTTGCTATCCTGCCGTGCTCCAGGCAGTCTTGTAGACTGAGTCGATCATTCACGGTGGAGGCCAGAGGTCTGCGGAGAGGACAGAGGAGGACAGAGTAGGTGAGTGTGGGGTAGGGGAGTCCCGGTGTACACAGTCTGTATAGAGAAGACGTAGAGGCGGAGTATATCTGAAGCCGAACCTTTCTTTCATTCTGAATGGAGTGGGGACGGTGACGGTTTTTACTCCTCGCCCTCTGGGTCCTAATGATGATAATTGAAGCGGAACTCCCGGGAAAAGCTTAGTTACCTCTAATGGTCGGAATTCCACGTCCGGGGGGATGCTGGGGATGCAAAAAATCTCCATTGTAATGATTCTGGAATTACTGTCGGCTTTGATCTTCTGGCTCAGCGGCTTCCAGTGAAGGACGGAGTCACTCCCCCTCCCCCACCCCCGTCTATTCACAATATAAGGTTTTCTATGAATGGACCAGGGGAGGAGCCAGCGTTCCGGATCTTCCCTCCTCCATTCAGATGAAGCCTTGTACCCCGTGAATTGGGGATGCACCGGTACCGCTGCTTCCGCTGGCATGGAGCCGACTCCTCGAGTGATCAGAGAGTAATGACCCGCCTCCTGATCGGCCGGGAATCAAGCTCCGTGCTGATCGGCTGGAAAGTTGGCTTCCCGGCCAATCAGCATC
>NW_017309675.1:47714-48454 GCF_000935625.1 Nanorana parkeri | reverse complement strand
CGGTGCGAATCTTCCGGTATCGGGGCATGCGGGGCGAGTACAAGTATCGTTGCATCCCTACCGCCAATGGAACTCAATGCATTTTCTGAATAGACAAAGGGGGGAGGGGCATGTTTTAGCAGACAGGAAGTGAGGGGAAGTCTTCAACAGCAATAAAAAAACCTTTCCTACAGTCGGGGGAAGACTAAAACCCCCGGTCAGATTCTTATACCTGCCTGTTGTAGATTTTACCCTTACTTCCTGTCTGGTAAAAATGTCACCAGGACAGGAAGTGAGGGGGCAATCTCACCATTGGAGCCTCGGGGAGCGGTTCCTCCCCCACTCCATTCAGTTTTGGCTTCGCATACACTTTGTTTGGTTGCAGAAATAACAGTCGCCGGTAACTGTGCCAAACGCAGATGGAGATTTCTAATGTCCAATGCAGTCATATTTAGCAGGCTTTTCACGGTGCTCCTGCGGCTGGGCATGCGGTCTGTCTCGAAGGGGGAGGTGCTTAGAACCAAGGAGTTGGCTGTCCCCCACAACATTTTCATGTTTGTCTGCAGCGTGAGGATATCATTCATCGAGCATCATGGACATGGACGCTTCTGGCACAGGCGTCCGTCCTCCGTATCCTTCCACTCACCTGTTCATGCCGGGAAGGTTCCCCCAGAAGTAACGGGCCCGGTGCGCGGCCGACACCTCCCTGGCATCGATCATCACCGGGTTTGACTGGAAGAGAAAGAGGTCAGGGGTCATGA
>NW_017309675.1:40255-41737 GCF_000935625.1 Nanorana parkeri | reverse complement strand
GCGCACCAGTGCACAAAGCAAGGTCCATAAAGACCTGGATGGGGGAGTTTGGGGGGGAGGAACGTGACTGGCCGCACAGAGTCCTGACCTCAACCCCATAGAACACATTTGGGATGAATTAGAGGCGGAGACTGCGAGCCCCTCCCCCAACATCTGTACCTGACCTCACAAATGGTCCAACATTCCCATAGACACACCCCTAAACCTTGTGGACGCCTTCCCAGAAGAGGCGGAGCTGTTATAGCGCCAAAGGGCGGAGCCAACCCAATACTGAACCCTACGGACTAAGACTGGGGTGCCAATAAAGGGCGGAGCCAACCCAATACTGAACCCTATGGACTAAGACTGGGATGCCAATAAAGGGCGGAGCCAACCCAATACTGAACCCTACGGACTAAGACTGGGATGCCATTAGAGGGCGGACCCAAACCCAATACTGATCCCTACGGACTAAGACTGGGATGCCATTAGAGGGCGGAGCCAACCGAATACTGAACCCTACGGACTAAGACTTGGGGGCCATTAGAGGGCGGAGCTAACCCAATACTGAACCCTACGGACTAAGACTGGGATGTCATTAGAGGGCGGAGCCAACCCAATACTGAACCCTACGGACTAAGACTAGGGGCCACTAAAGTTCATGTGCGTGTAAAGGCGTCCCAATACCAATGGCCATATAGTGCATGTGAAGGGGGCCCTATATATGTGAAGGGGGCCCTATATATGTGAAGGGGGCCCTATATATGTGAAGGGGGCCCTATATATGTGAAGGGAGCCCTATATATGTGAAGGGGGCCTATATACATAAACGTGTGATAATTGGTGTGCAGCCGCCTATTTCTCCCCCCGGAATATGATTGGTGACCTCTCACCTTTGCTATCCTGCCGTGCTCCAGGCAGTCTTGTAGACTGAGTCGATCATTCACGGTGGAGGCCAGAGGTCTGCGGAGAGGACAGAGGAGGACAGAGTAGGTGAGTGTGGGGTAGGGGAGTCCCGGTGTACACAGTCTGTATAGAGAAGACGTAGAGGCGGAGTATATCTGAAGCCGAACCTTTCTTTCATTCTGAATGGAGTGGGGACGGTGACGGTTTTTACTCCTCGCCCTCTGGGTCCTAATGATGATAATTGAAGCGGAACTCCCGGGAAAAGCTTAGTTACCTCTAATGGTCGGAATTCCACGTCCGGGGGGATGCTGGGGATGCAAAAAATCTCCATTGTAATGATTCTGGAATTACTGTCGGCTTTGATCTTCTGGCTCAGCGGCTTCCAGTGAAGGACGGAGTCACTCCCCCTCCCCCACCCCCGTCTATTCACAATATAAGGTTTTCTATGAATGGACCAGGGGAGGAGCCAGCGTTCCGGATCTTCCCTCCTCCATTCAGATGAAGCCTTGTACCCCGTGAATTGGGGATGCACCGGTACCGCTGCTTCCGCTGGCATGGAGCCGACTCCTCGAGTCATCAGAGAGCAATGCCCCGCCT
>NW_017309675.1:39213-40123 GCF_000935625.1 Nanorana parkeri | reverse complement strand
GGGGGCGGGCTTGTTCGGCCGCCTCGATGCCGAGCACGGAGCCGGCTTCCGGGCCAATCGGGAAGCCGGGTCATTACTCGCCGCCCAGCTTCCTGGTCGCGCGGCGAAGGCGGCTCCGCGTGCCGGTTCGGGGGAAATCTTCCGGTATCGGGGCATTCGGGGCGAGTACAAGTATCGGTGCATCCCTACCGCCAATGGAACTCAATGCATTTTCTGAATAGACAAAGGGGGGAGGGGCATGTTTTAGCAGACAGGAAGTGAGGGGAAGTCTTCAACAGCAATAAAAAAACCTTTCCTACAGTCGGGGGAAGACTAAAACCCCCGGTCAGATTCTTATACCTGCCTGTTGTAGATTTTACCCTTACTTCCTGTCTGGTAAAAATGTCACCAGGACAGGAAGTGAGGGGGCAATCTCACCATTGGAGCCTCGGGGAGCGGTTCCTCCCCCACTCCATTCAGTTTTGGCTTCGCATACACTTTGTTTGGTTGCAGAAATAACAGTCGCCGGTAACTGTGCCAAACGCAGATGGAGATTTCTAATGTCCAATGCAGTCATATTTAGCAGGCTTTTCACGGTGCTCCTGCGGCTGGGCATGCGGTCTGTCTCGAAGGGGGAGGTGCTTAGAACCAAGGAGTTGGCTGTCCCCCACAACATTTTCATGTTTGTCTGCAGCGTGAGGATATCATTCATCGAGCATCATGGACATGGACGCTTCTGGCACAGGCGTCCGTCCTCCGTATCCTTCCACTCACCTGTTCATGCCGGGAAGGTTCCCCCAGAAGTAACGGGCCCGGTGCGCGGCCGACACCTCCCTGGCATCGATCATCACCGGGTTTGACTGGAAGAGAAAGAGGTCAGGGGTCATGAAACTACATGACAGTACCCCCCCACCCCTCAGCCATGACCCCT
>NW_017309675.1:31190-34710 GCF_000935625.1 Nanorana parkeri | reverse complement strand
TCCCCCGCCCAACAACATACAATTACATCCACAACTAAGCCCTGAGCTCTCCCCAACCTTGTCTTAAAATATCATCCAAACCGTCCTCTCCGCTCCACCTCAGTCCTCCTGTTCTCGCGCTCCCTTGTCACCCCCGGGACTTCCCCAGAGCCTCTCCCGTCCTATGGATCTCTCTACCCCAACCTGTCCGGCTATCTCCTACTCTGTCCACCTTCAGGGAAGTCTATCTGCCCTCCACTTTACCACCCCCACCACAGTCATTACCTTTTGTATCACTTGGCCCCTCCCCTTAGATTGTAAGCTCTCCGGACCAGGGCCCTCCGTATAACCCTCTTGTATTGAATTGTAACTCTGTTTCCCTTTATACTGTACAGTGCTGTACAAACTGTTGGCGCTCTGTATAATAATAATGAACGGTCCTCTTATCTTGCTGCCCCCCCGCCCCCCACGTGAGTTGGATGAAGAGAAGTATAATGAGAGGTAAGTTGTCTCTAGACACTGTGAGACCCTCGTGAGTACCGGAGGCCGCCACCGGTGACCCCTTACCTCCAGGAAGCGGGAGATGTCCCTTTTATCGCTAATGCCCATGGCCACCACATTCTCGAAGAGCCAGAAGAATGGCCGGTTGTCTCCTTCCTTCGGCCGCGCTTCGTGCAGCAGGCGGTAAAACTCGAAGAAGAGGCGGCCGGTGCCCTCTGCAGGAGAGAGAGAGAGAGAGGGAGGTCTCATATCAATGATGGAGGTCGTAGTCCACGCACCGCGCTCCCCACCAATAACGTTCCTCGTGTTGTGTGCAGTGATACAGTGCGGAGGACACAAAACCGACCACCGCCTATAGTGACCACCGGGGGGCGCCATCTCCTCCTCCTTCCACCAGGACACAATGGCTTCTGGTAGGTGAAGCTGAACTCCGGGCAAATATTAAAAGACATAAACGCAGCTCTGTAATCACGTCATGAAATGTGCGTCCCGCATATTAATACCCCTTGTTATATTGTCTCTGACTTCTGATGAATATTAACCCCTTGCTGACCGCGGTGTCCCCTCCCCCGCTCCTGCCCCGCCCATTGTCAATATCTCCTCAGCAAGGAAGAAGACAGCGGCGGACATACTCATCCTGAGTACGGGGGTCCGTCACACATGTGTTATAGGGGTAACATGAAACATGCTCCAAAAGGTGGACTGTGCCTTTAATAGCAGGCAGATTGTCAGCTAACTGGAGCACGTTGCTGGGTATCAATGTAGATATGCGTAAGGCGTGCGGTCGTATGGCGTCACGTCCTCCCTACTCCTTAATCTACACGCTACACCCAGCACTCAGCAGCACAGAGAACCACGTACCGAACAGACCTTTCCGAGCTGGATTCACGATGGAAAGATCGTTACACGGGCTTCCCCCAATCACTAAATCAAATGGACCCCATTCATGAATCTGGGGACAGAGAGAGACCATTAATAGAAGATGAAGGACATCCACGGTACAGAAAACATAAATATCATGACAAATACAATACATGGGCACACGTATGTGGACACCTGACCACCGCACCTGTATGAGCTTGTAGGACATCTCATTCCAACCCCATTGACATGGAATGTTCCCAAATCTGCAGCTATACCATCCTTCACTCTCACAGGAAGACTTGCACAAGATGTTGGGGGTGTCTGTTGGAATTTGTCCCATCTGTGAGGTCAGGTACTGATGGTGGATGAGAAGACCCGGCCAAAGGTGTCCGGTAGGGTTGAGGTCGGGGCTCAGTGCAGGACACTCGAGTTCCTCCACCGAACTGGTCACACCATGTCTATATGGAGCTGGCTTTGTCCACCTGAACTCAATCATTCCTGTGGTGTTCAGTAGGGTTGAGGTCAGGACTCTGGTGTGGAGGAACTTGAGTGGCCTTCACAGACTGGTCACACCATGTCTATGGAGCTGGCTTTGTATACAGGGGACAGTCATGTGGGGAACAGAAAACGGTCTTCACCAAACTGTGACCACAAGGCTGGAGGAGCCCCATTGTCTCCAATGTCTTTGTAAGATGGAACAGAACCTTCACTGGAGACATTAGAAGTGGTTTTGTTGTGAGGTGCGGCCTGTGCACAGAGGTTCAACCCTTCCCCCATTCTGTCCACAACTAAAGAATAGCATTTCGGGGAGAGCCGGGCTATGAAATCATTGTCATCCTTCCAGTTCCTAACAAAGGGAAGTAACAGGATTGGTGAACTCACCATAAAACCCTTTTCTCCGGGTCCATTAAAGGCAAACAAGAGTTATACTGCCGCCTACAGGAGAAGTGGACACTAGGCACTTAGAAGACTAAAGGCCAGCCCCCTAGAGACTATGGCCCCTCCCACACCAATCCCACTTAGTTGTACCAAGCAGTCCAAGAGGGAACCAAAACATACGAGGGAAACATTGCATGGATGTACCTTAGTGGAGTGGGCTTTGATGGGAAATGGATGTACCTTAGTGGAGTGGGCTTTGATGGGACATGGAGGTACCTTAGTGGGGAGGGCTTTGATGAGACATGGAGGTACCTTAGTGGGGTGGGCTTTGATGAGACATGGAGGTACCTTAGTGGAGTGGGCTTTGATGGGACATGGAGGTACCTTAGTGGAGTGGGCTTTGATGGGACATGGATGTACCTTAGTGGAGTGTGAATTGATGGGACATGGAGGTACCTTAGTGGGGTGGGCTTTGATGGGGCATGGAGGTACCTTAGTGGAGTGGGCTTTGATGGGGCATGGATGTAGAAATTGTGACAACGTTGTGGCCAAGGTTTCTATGGGACGGATGGACCTGCACAACCTTCAGGTTACGGGTTTTATGAACGTCAGGCTAGACGGCGGTCACTCACATGCCTACGGGTGATGTTGCGTACGTCTCCCACGTACATGACCTTGCCCTGATGTCGCACCATGCCCACTGTGATGGAGTCTTCGCACACCTCGGAGGCGATGTACCGGTCTACCTGGATCCCCAGATCCTTTAGCACCAATAGACCTGGAGGGAAGATCGGAGAGGTGAAAGTCAAGCCGCAGCCAATGAGGAGGGGGGCACCCGGCCCGGACGAGTCACGTGATCGGCTCACCTGTAGCAATGCCGTCGAACAAAGAAAGTACACGGATAGGCTTCCGCTTATCAGCTGGTATCGGAGGATAGAACTTTGCCGGCTCCTTTATGAAAGAGAGGAAACATTAAAACTGGCGAATCTGAAGACACAAAATGTAGCCGGCGTCTGACGTTCAGCAACAGGTGACTACAGCCGCGTGAGATATAAATCTGCCACAGCTCCGCCCCAAGAACCAGCGAGGTCACATGACTTCCGTGGTGTACAGTAATCTGCGGCAGCCTCCTGAGCTCAGCACCGGACCCCGGAATTCTCAGCATTAGGGCCGGTGGGGGGCCCCCGGAATCACTGATATTATGTCTATAGGTTTCCATAACTATCGTCATCCCCAGGATTGTACAACCCATCAGGAGAGGAAGGGCATCCCCGGCATTCCACTTACACCGACTGGG
>NW_017309675.1:28155-31039 GCF_000935625.1 Nanorana parkeri | reverse complement strand
TTGATAGCCGCCTGAGCCGCGCCGGGTCCCACCAGCAGGTCCACGCATTCCACGCAGAAACACCTAGAAGGGGCCGGAGAGAAGACGTCACCAACCGCAGAGCCACGGACTACTCTCCAATGTCCTTCCTGGCCAGGGCGGACCGAGGACTACCGGAGCCCACCAAAGAGAAGGAGGAGCAAAGCTTGGGTGTGCCAAAATGCTATATATGGGGTGCGGTTTAGAGGGGCAACACTGTCCTTGTACCCCCAAAACCAGAGCTGCCAGAGCTTTAAGTAATGCCAGCACCGGCGCTGCAAAGCCACTGAACAATAGGCCACCAACACAGGCTCCTCCCCCTGATTCTCCGCCATTGGATAGAATGCACGTCTGTAGGAGGAATACCCAGCATGCAATGTTCTGCTTCTCGTAGTCATGGAAACCAACACCCATCAGTTGTGTGGCTGGAGACATTGGACCGACATATCTCTACTGTCCTGGAGAGCATTGGCCCCCCCTGCTATGTACCACGTACCCCGGCCACGTGACCGCACAACGCTGCAGTCTCCTAGCAACTAGGAGGCGGAGCTTTATGATGTGTATTATATTGTATGGCCGGTACACATCATACAGATCCACCTCTTCAACAGTACAGGACCGCCCACCAAAGTCCTTTCTAATGCCATTTCTGCCCTATATACCCGGGGGGGCCCATTGGAGGATCCTCCGGTGGGGCAGGTGGAAGTAGCGGTGGTGCGCTGCGTGAAGGGGCCCCCGGTGGGGAAGAATTAGATCCTCTGTGTCCCGGACAGGAAGTGAGGGGAACCTGACGGCTTCCCCATCCTGGTAGTCACTGCTGTCAGAGTGGCTGTCGGGGACGTTTCCTGACCACGCTCACTGCAGAGATCATCAATGGGGACAGTGTAACCAATCAGTGAGCTGCTTTATCACCAGAATAATAATCATGGGGGAGGGGCTTGAAATGGAACCCTCCCCTAGGTGGCAGTTCTGTTTCCCGTCAATCTAACGCTCCCCAATTTTTACTCCACCATTCTAAATGAAATCGTCGTGACCCAAGAAGAGGGCGGCAGAGGGACCACGACGGCGGTACGGGGGGAACGCCACTCACCTGCAGCAGTTATTGTTCCCGCACATGAGCACCTCCCGCCCGCCGCAGCAGATGGTGCAGTAGGACTGGTAGCCGTCATCGTCATACTGGTACGCGCACTCCAGAAAGCAGTTCTGCAAGACAGGAAGAGGAGGTGTAATGGCGGACAGGACGTGAGTGGCTATTGGCCGGTGCGGGGAGGAAGAGGCGGAGGACGGAGCGCCCCGTGGTAGGTATTCTCCTGCAGAGGCGCCCCAAATTAACCCCTTCAAGACCATTGTGTTTAGACCCCCTTCCCATCCAGGCCATGTTTCAGTATTCAGCGCTGCGGTACTTTGACTGACGTTTATTCCGTCATGCAGCTCTGTACTGAAATGAATTTTATACCATTTTTTGGGGACAGATAGAGCTTTATTTTGGTGGTATTTAATCACCACTGGGGGGCGGGCGGGGTTTTTTTTCTATTATAATTAGGAAAAATTACTGAACATTTTGAAAAAAAAACAACTTTTTTTTAACATTATGTTAGGAAACATTTATTATTACCCAGTTTTTTGGTAAAATATAAAAGTCGGGGTCACGTCGGTTAAATAGACACCAGACATGTCAAGCTTTAAAATTGCGCGCACCCGCGACATAGCAGAAAAAAAACCACCATAGCCAAAATTTACCATAGGCGGCGCTTTAAAAGATTTTACCGCTCGTCAGTTTCGTGGCCGAGAATTATTGCTCTCACTGCGACATGTAAAAAAAATTTTGTGGGTTTTTTTTTGTTTTGTGTGTGTAAAGTTTTTTTTTTTTACTTTTTTTTTACACTTAACTTTATTGTTATCACATAGGGGGCTAAGAAGTCCCCCTATGTGATAACAAATTACAGTGACAGGTCCTGTCACTGCCAAAATTAGACATAGGCGACGCTTTAAACGTTTTTACCGCTCATCAGTTTAGTGTTATCAGTAATTGATGGCCCTAAAATGATTGCTCTCACTGCGACGTTCGCGGCGATATGTAACATGTGCGGCGTAATGGGCGCAATCGTCTTTTTTGCACGTATGCGCCCCTGACGCATGTATGCATGCGTGTATGTATGGGTGGGGACTTAAAAATGTTTTTGTTTTTTTAATTCTTTTTTATGTGTTACTTAAAATTTTTTGGGGGGGACTTTAACTTTTTTTTCACTAAACTTTATTGCTATCACATACTGGGGCTAATAAACCCCCCCCCCCCTATGTGATAGCAAAATATGTGACAGGTCCTCTTTATGGAGACATCAGGGGTCTCCAAGACCCCTAATGCCACCTAGGACCCCCCAAAAGAAGCTGAGGAAGCCGAGATCTGCTCCATCAGCTTCTCTGCAGCGTCTGAAGCTGGAGAGTGACACAAGAATGCGGAAGTGATGTAATATACAACACTTCCGCATTCTGACAGCGGAGAGGGTACCGGAGGAAGCTCGAGTTTTTAAATTGCGGCCATTTCCCGCTCGCGCGCGCAGGGGGGCGTGTCTGAGCGGACACCTCTGTCATTGTCCTTAGTGGTGAGACAAGTTGTTTTACATGCTGGTTTGTGAGTGTGCCATGATGCCTTTCTACTGTTTTACGTCGGGTAAAAAGACACCCAAACATGTCAAGCCCTAAAATTGCGTGCGTGCGCGAAACCTCAAAAAAACGATAATACCCAAAATTGGCCATAGGCGACGCTTTAAAAGCTGTTACCGCTCATCAGTTTAGTGTTATCAGTGATTGATGGCCCTAAAATTATTTCTCTCACTCCAACGTTCGCGGCAATATGTAACATGTG
>NW_017309675.1:18070-20214 GCF_000935625.1 Nanorana parkeri | reverse complement strand
AACTTTATTGTTATCACATAGGGGGCTAAGAAGTCCCCTATGTGATAACAAATTACAGTGACAGGTCCTCTTTATGGAGACATCAGGGGTCTCTAAGACCCCTAATGTCACCTTGGGACCCCCAGAGAAGCTGATGAAGCAGAGACCTACTTCACCAGCTTCTCTCCGGTTTCTGTACCGGAGAGTGACAGAGGAATGCAGGACATTGTGACAGGGTCTCTTTAGTAACCGGGCAAGGTGACGGGGTCTCTTTAGTAACCGGGCATGGTGACGGGGTCTCTTTAATGACCGGGCAAGGTGACGGGGTCTCTTTAATGGCCGGGCATGGTGACAGGGTCTCTTTAATGACCGGGCATGGTGACAGGGTCTCTTTAATGACCGGGCATGGTGACAGGGTCTCTTTAATGACCGGGCAAGGTGACAGGGTCTCTTTAATGACCGGGCATGGTGACAGGGTCTCTTTAATGACCGGGCAAGGTGACAGGGTCTCTTTAATGACCGGGCAAGGTGACAGGGTCTCTTTAATGACCGGGCAAGGTGACAGGGTCTCTTTAATGACCGGGCAAGGTGACAGGGTCTCTTTAATGACCGGGCAAGGTGACAGGGTCTCTTTAATGACCAGGCATGGTGACAGGGTCTCTTTAATGGCCGGGCAAGGTGACAGGGTCTCTTTAATGACCGGGTAAGGTGACAGGGTCTCTTTAATGGCCGGGCATGGTGACGGGGTCTCTTTAATGTGCGTTTACCTTGCAGTTTTGGCACATCCCTCCCATGAATAGCGGGTGTTCCAGGGTGACGTTCAGACTGCCGCAGGAGATGCAGATATCTGGAATACAGAGAGACGTCTTCATCACATGCAGAGCGCGGGGTGCGGGGGGAGTCACATGCGTCGTGGTCCGTACACACGGCACCCCCCTATATCCGAGGTCCTCATCCTGCGTGATCTCCGGACCCACATCCGTCACCATGTCTTCACACAGCAATGGGACGCACAGCAATGGAACGCACAGCATTACAGCAAAAGCTGCTCCCCGCCCCCACATACTATACTGGGAGAATGAGGAGGAGCGCCATGTCCTATACTGGGAGAATGAGGAGGAGCGCCATGTCCTATACTGGGAGAATGAGGAGGAGCGCCATGTCCTATGCTGGGAGAATGAGGAGGAGCGCCATGTCGTGTGTGACACCCCCCTGAAAGGCTCAGATTTGCTGGATGAAGGACACAGATGATGATGAAGATTCTGACCCAAATCAGACACATCAGGACCACAGCGTCTCATCATACAACATACAACATACAACATACATGGAGGGAAAGACTCACCTTCAATGTGTCGGCACTTCTGTCTGACTTCAAAGACCAACCGCTCTGCAAAACAACCGAAAGACAATGAGGACAACGAGGACAACGAGGCGGGATAACGCTGACCGCAATGGTCCCGCCATATGTAGGCCGTCTCCGCGCACTTCTTACGGCCCGACGTTTCACACCGCCATTGCCGGATCCCATACAAGAGAGAAGAAGCTGGGGGAGCAGATCTCGGCTTCATCAGCTTCTTTTGGGGTCCCCAGGTGACATTAGGGGTCTTAGCGACCCCTAATGTCTCCATAAAGAGGACCTGTCAGTGTGCCTGTGCTATTATATAGGGGGATGGTATCCCCCCCCCCTGTGATAGCAATAACAAGAAGTGTAAAAAAAATATATCAATAAAAAAAAAGTAAAAAGAATAAAAGTAAAAAAAAAACCCAAAATGTTTAACCCCCCACCCTCGCGTTTACGCACATATAGACGTAAATACGCGCTGGCGAAACGGAGCGGGGAGGGGGGAATCCAGCCCCTCCCCGAGGATCGAGAGGTGAGCGAGCGCCGGTATGTGTTCGCTCACCTCCCGATCTACTGAGCCGACCTGCGACAGTCTCATTGTCACACGTCGCCCCGAACTATGAGGTGAGTGAAAAGCCCCTCCCCCTCATAGTTCTCCTTTAATATAGTAAAAAATATCCCCCCCCCACCCCCCAGCGGTGATTAAATACCCCCAAAAGAAAGCTCTATCTGTCCCCAAAAAATTGTATAAAATTCATTTCAGTACAGCGCTGCATGACGGAATAAATGTCAGTCAAAGTACCGCAGCGCTGAATACTGA
>NW_017309675.1:16201-17487 GCF_000935625.1 Nanorana parkeri | reverse complement strand
CCCCGCAATACGGCACCTTGGAGGCCGGGCAGAATAAAGATGAACCCCTTACAGTGGGGCTACCCCGGCGCTGCGAGGGTTAAGGGATCATTTTGGTCTAGGGGGCTAAAATAAGAAAAGACAATCGTCTGACCCTCGGGCCCACCCGGCTGCAAGACCGGTCCCCGCAGCCTCTTGTCCCCCGGGCCCCCGGCAGTCTAATGAGTCATCACATCTAATACTGTGTATGAGGACCCTGAGGGACATACCACCTATGGGGCACGGGGGGGGTTTCTGCTGCAGGATGGAGGCTCAGGTGTGTATATCTTCTTTATTTGGTCCCCTAGAGGAAGACACGCAGTTAACCCTTGGAGCGCGGGGGTAGCCCTACTGTGCGGGGGGTAGCCCTACTGTGCGGGGGGTAGCCCTACTGTGCGGGGGGTAGCCCTACTGTGCGGGGGTAGCCTCGCTGCAAGGATTCATTCGCATTCTGCCCGGAGTTGCCCTTTAAGGAATGCTAAAATGGCCTCTGAATCATTACCATGACAGAAGATCACTTTGGCACACCCGACGTGACAGACTATCCCATGGACCAGAACACGTTGCTGTCATTTGGGGGTCCCCGGGTCATACCTCGTGTGCGCTCATCGATGATCTCTTTCACCTTCGGCTTCTCCACTGTGCTTTTGCGAGGTTTCTTGGCGGGAGGGGGAGGGGCGACGTATGCGGCAGCTTCCGGCTCCACCCACATTTCTGTGTAAACCTCTTTGTACGGGTTGCGTTCCTCTGTATGTAGGGAAAACAAAGACAACTCCCATCATGCACTGCCGCGGCCTCGGAGAAGGGATCGCTTCTGTGCTGCAATACCTGGAAGTGAACACTGGGCGGCGCTGCTGTCACCGGAAAACACCGGCGGCGCTCCAGAATTCCGGCTGTGATCACTCTGAGCGGGAGACTCGCCGGAGATCTACTTACGTGTCGGCGGAGTTCCCGGGGGGAACCGGTCCCTTTGTACCAGCTGATGGCACAACCTCCCCTCCATAACATTCATGATACATGCATGCTGTGCAGCACATCCAGAAAGCACAGCACCGCCCTTGGATCAGACACTGCCGGTAGTGGGGGTCTCACCTTCGGGGGGCTCCAGGCCCTTGGGTCCGGATGGCTGGAAGCCACCAAGGGCCCACTCAATCATCTGCTTGTTCTGGAGTTCTATAGATTTGGAGGTGTCCGTCTCGTCATTCTCCGGGCATGATGGGAAAGCCTTCCCGGCTCGAGTGCTGGCCACCTACAAGACACGCCGAGCC